>NC_135876.1:24128881-24338881 GCF_031162955.1 Sander vitreus | reverse complement strand
GCTTAGATCTTCACCAAATGTAATACACATATTGCTCTAATCATTGCGGACATATTTCCCATTTACCTTCATTAGCTCTGCCCAACCGGAAGGCAGCCATTATTAATTATTCATGTGTTTTACATTCTTTCGAACTCGTCCTAGGCCGTGATTTCAATCTTCTTGAATCTTTGCAGGTAGTATCCGTTGACCCTCATGACGAAAAGTTATCCAAAGAATTTTGATAATTGAAAAGATGTGGAAGTTACAGCACAAACATCTGCTCAGAATCTGACGAAAATCTTTTAAACTGACCTTCGTTGATCTGAAATGAAGACAGATTCAGCAACTGCACGGCCTATTTCTCTCTTAAAATGTTTTCAGAAACACGTTTCGGTGAACTATTTTAGTCCAATATGAGATTGTATTCTGAACGAGACGCCATGACAGTCTGGCTGTGAATTTCAGGAGAAAAAAGAACCATGTGACGCGTTCGTCCAATCAGCTGCCAGTTTTAATTTTCTGGGAAATAATCAGACTGTTAATGGAAACGATACAGAGCAGCGCCGCCTGCTGCCGCTATGGAGACGTATTACGTTACGCGCAGAGCGTACGCTCAAGTCGGCGTCGCCTCAGTGTGTTCTGAGGCACTTTTTGGACCTCGGGGACCCGACTGATCAGTCCGACTGGCTTTCTGCCGACGGTCGGCTGTCTGGTTGGTGTGTCAGGGCCTTTAGACACAGCTTTAAGACCAAACTGACAGCTGTGTAAATGACTTCTTACTGCTAAAACTGAGAACATAAAAACCGTGATGAACAAAAAAAAAAAGCAAAAGACCAAAAAAGCAGTTGGTTTTTACTCACCAGTAGCTTCGATTTTAACAAAATCTGCAGAACCTGAACCAGAATGTCCTGGAAATAAAAGAAAATGTGGAGTTAGTGGAGGAATTAAACATTTCCAATGACAGCTCGTGTTGCCCTTTTCAAGAAGACATAAATAAACGAGCCTCTACGAGTCATAAAAGGTTAAAATAATCAATCTATCCTGAATTCTTTAAGCTTCATCAGAGTGAGAAAGTGCTTTTTAAATGTTGCTCTCACAGTTTTGATCTGTGTGCTGTCAGTGAGCTGCTGGACGGTGTAACTGTCCTCTGTGTTGTACTGCAGCAGGATGGCCATCTGGAAGGTGGAGGCCTGCAGTGTGTACCTGGAAACAAACACAATCAGTATGAAGCTGGCTCAAACTATTCCACACAGCAGATCAACGCAGGGTTAACGCTATGTTACCCAGTCAGGGGGAAAAGATTGTTTTCCCCAACGGCAACTCTGTTATAAGCCACGCCCCCAGCTATGACCGACCAAGTGTATTAGTGCTCATACAGCATTCAGCTTGGTTCTGTACAAAGATGTAATACTCAGGAGAGAGAAAGGATCTGAACTGTTGTAATGAGACATGTTCTTATTATCAGCCAGTTAAAACTCCAATATTCACAGATGAGATTAGCAGGACAAGTTTACGATGAATACAGAGAACAACACATACTGAAGCACAAACAAACCCTTCTTCTTGCCTGTATCATCCAGTCAAACATCAGCTGATAAGACCACACAGAGTCAACATACAGTTTGATATGACGCTGTAATAAAGTACAGAACCTCTGTTAGTCAGAGGGACTTTATCGGACTTGCTCTGCTGACTGGCTTTTGCTTCTTGTTCCACGAGCTCGCTCTGAACTTGGAAAAACTGCTTTTAACTTTAGTGCCCCTGACTTCTCCTGAAACAAACTACAGCACTTTCTTAAAATCAACTCACGTGTGCCTTTTGGACAATTTAGTAGGGACGCACCAAATCCAGATTTTTGGGGTTCGCCCGAATACCGAATCCTCGTCCCATCCTCAGTCCATGAACACAGCAAACACATTAATGAAGTAAACAGTGACTGTCCTTCCTTTGCTGTACCTGAAGTTGCTGCATTTTGGCTGCTGTCTGTAGATTCCTTCATGTTCAACTCGTATTCTTCCAGATGTTTCATACCAGATGTTGTAACAGCGGTGATGTTGTGTATTGTTTAGGGTCCTCGCCACCACCAGACTAATCAGCATTGCAGATTGAACATGTAGCTGGACTTGAATGGCCTTCTTTTGACTGAAAGTACTGCCAAACAACACTTTTTCTGCTCACCAGTTCCATTTCCACTTCCTCACAGCCTGCTGCATTGAAGCTCCATCTACGTAAACACCTTCCCGTAATCAACGGCGCCGTCATCACGTCGACCAGCGTAGCGCGCGGAGTGCAAGCGTAGGGTTCGGTGGAAAAAATTCTAAGGTTCGGTAGAAACTGAACCCCGTCAAAAAGCCCAATATTCAGCCGAAAATGAAGCCGAATCCTGGATTCGGTGCATCACTGCAATTTAGAAATCTGGTTTTAAAATTGTAAACTTCTACTTGTAACCACTTTACATAATTGTCCTTTTTGTATCCGTATTATCAATTCAGAAAGTTTTCCTGTATTTTTATCTTTCTTATGCTGGTGTACTCTTTTCTGTTGTCGTCTTTGTAATAACTTGATGTCATTGTAAATGAGGAGCCGCCCCTCAATGATCTTTCGAGTTATATAAAGGTTGAATGAAAAAAATTAAAATAAAGTGACATTCCCTCCACAGCGCCCTCTGTCTGTCCTCACTCACCTGTTCTTGAAGCAGTTGGTGACCAGCTCCCCTTTGGATAGGTGATAGAGCCAAGTCAGCTTCCTGCCGCTGTGTCTGCTGGCGTAAAACGCAGTGAAGCGCTGATAGCTTCGCTCCAGCTGCACAGAAAGGGAGACAAAGAGGAGAGTTCAGAGGAGGAGTGGTACTCAAACTGAGGTCCAGGGACCTTCGGGGGGTTTAAGTGAAGTCTCCGGTTAAAAAGGTGCACTATGAGTTCCTGCATGGTCACTTCTGTTGACGTTCCAAGTCAATTCCAAACAAAACAGAGCAAGCTCGCCTCTCCCCCAATGTTTCCGTAACTGTCATGACTAACTGACCCCACCCCCTCCCCCAATCATCTTGTCGGTGATTGGCTGGAGTGGTTTGTTGTATTTAGGTGCACAGCCTGTGCCCCTAGTGTTTGTTTGACGTTTACGACCCCTGCGTTGTCTCCCGAGACCGGGCTTTTTCACGGTGTGTTCAGGGGGCAGGCAGCTAGCGGATCAAGGAGAAATGCCTACGATTTGAGACAAAAATGAAATCGCGCTGAAACCATGCAGGAACTCATAGTGCACCTTTAAAGTAGGGATTTAAAAGTGTTTTTACTGCCCTGACAGAGCTAAAAAAATGCAGAGGAACAAATATAACATGGAGTCCTCATGGTTAAGAGAATAAAAGAGATCTAACAACCAAACCAACGCTCATTGTGAGCTTTAAACACTCAAAGATTATGACTATAATTTAGATTTCTAGAGAAAGCTGCAGTCTTATTCTGTTTATTAAAGAAGGTTTAATTCAACAATCATTAGCGACAGCTGCAGAAAGTCAACGTACTCACACAGGTCTGAACCTTTTCTCCCAAAGCAGGAGCACAGTAAAGCCTAATTTCCTGGATGCTTATGTAGTTTTCGAGCTACTCATTAAACCCACTTCTGCACAGTGAGAGCTGCGTTGAACAATAAGTTGTTTATAAGTTGTAACTAGTCTTACCTCAGAAGGCAGAGCGAAGGTGCAGGACTGCTGGAAAGGCCAAGACCCAGAGCTGAGAACCTGGATACTGAAGTCCACTGTAAACGATTCAAACATATGGGTTTATGTGCTTTGACACACCAGAGCAAAGCATATTTTCCCTCGGATTTAAAATTCTGTTAATGTTTGGTACATTTTAAGTGTGATCTGGTATAAACCGTCCTACAGAATGTGGTATAAAAAAGCTCTAAAACAATACAACATACACTCCCATAAACTGCATTTATTTTACTGTGTATTTCCTACAAAACAATCACTCTCAAATACTCCTCACGCATTCTCTTCTGTCTTGGCAGGAGCTGTGTTAAAGTGCTCATATTATGCTCACCTTCAGGTTCATAATTGTATTTAGAGGTTGTACTTTAATAGGTTTACATGGTTTAATTTTCAAAAAACACCATATTTTTGTTGTACTGTACATTGCTGCAGCTTCTTTTCACGCTGTGTGTTGAGCTCTCGGTTTTAGCTACAGAGTGAGACCTCTCACTGCTGTTCCATCTTTGTTGGGAGTCGCACATGCTCAGTAGCTAGGTAAGGACTACTAGCCAGTCAGAAGCAGAGTATGAGGGCGTGCCCTGACAGTACCTAGGTAAGGACTACTAGCCAGTCAGAAGCAGAGTATGAGGGCGTGCTACGCTAGCAGCTAGGTGAGCATTATAACGTTTGTCTCTGAAGTAAAGGCTGGACTACAATAGAGCTGTTTGGAGCAGTTTGTGAACAGTGTTTTCTGTTGGAGATGGTAAGTTCCTTTGGGGTGGACTTTGGGCTTTTTCACTTTGTAACCCTATAACGTGAACAAAAAAGATATATTACACAATAAAGGAAAGGGAGAAAGCCAAAAATCATAATATGAGCACTTTATACAGGTTGTACAACTAAATCCTCTTCTGAGACTTCATTTCATTCCAAAGTGAGACTTTGTTCTTCCAAACACACTGGTGGGAACACTGCAGTGGGATCCCAAACATGTAGTGTTTATTCATCTGAGACATCTTAAAGAAACACACTCAGTTGCACGTTTTTATGAGATAAACCTTTTTAGGATTTTAGGATTTATCGGGGCGCTTTTACACCTGCCTTGTTTGGTCCAGATTTTCAGACTTTTCAGTTTGATGTAAACCAAAATGAAAGGATAACTATGCAGACCAAACAGCCAAACATTGATCTGACAGGGGGAACAAAAAAACAAAAGAGTTACATCTAAAATATTCCTGCTCCTATCACATGTTCTGGTTCTTAGTGTTAAAGCATTTTTGGATAGTTCAAACTTTCAGACCAATTAGAGGTAGTTCTGGCAGACCAGCATCATGTATTAAGAGTAACTAAGCGGTTTAAAAAAAAAAAATAGCTCACTGCATGGGATGCACTCAGAGCAGCTAGTACCTAATAAACTGGGCAAATAAAGTGATTTGTTGTGCATTTAAAAGCTCCATCTCAGTTGAAATCATGATACACACATCATGAATCAGCAGATACGATCAGTTGGAGGATGGATGGATGCGGTGTGTGTCTCTCCTTACAGTCCAGGGTTATGGGACTATCGGTTGGAGGGGAGGGGTGTGTGTGTGTGTGTGTGTGTGTGTGTGTGTGTGTGTATATAGCCTTACAGTCCAGGGTTAGGGTTATGACGATTGGTTGGAGTGTGAGTGAGTGTGAGTGTGTGAGAGTGTGTGAGAGAGTGTGTGTGTGTGTGTCCTTACAGTCCAGAGGCTCGGAGTTGGTCAGGTGTTTCTTGAACTGCTCGTTCAGGTCTTTACTGACTCCGATGTCCTGGAACATGCGCTGCAGTTTGGACGTGTACTCAAAGCCGCACGCTTGCTGCACGAGAACAAGAACAAAACCAGATTCAGCGCGAGGTTTTAAGGTGCAGAAACTGACATGTTTGGTGGTGTTGCGGATGTTTTCATGCAGACAGACTGTGCGTATGTGACGGAGCGCTGGGCTGCTGCGAGTCTCACCTTGAGTTTGGAGATCATGCTGGCCTCGGCGTCATCGCTGGCGCTGTTCTGGTGGACCAGACGTTTGGCCAGCATCTTAGCATAAAACTTCTGGAAAACATCTTTGTCCTCGATGTATTTGAACACAACCATCTGAGAAGAAGACAGATATTCACCTCAATGTACTGCTGCTAACCTGGGCAAAGCGATTTGTACAGTACTGCACAAAAACGTCCCACACTTTATACCAGTTTATACTCAGAGTGGTCCGTAGATTTGGTGAAATACGTTTTTATTTAAAAATTAAAACAGTGTTTCTCAAACTGTCTGCGAGAGTTAGTCCAACGCCTAACAGTGAGGAGCACAGATGGGCTGTTTTTAATATTAAATAAACCTGTTTGTAAATTTAAACATTATTTGAATTGGCTGATTTAATGTGTTGTCGGACTTCAGCAATAAAAACGATCGCGTCGCAGCACGGCCTCCAATTTACGTCACAAACAATCAGCGTGACATTTGAAGGAAATACGGAAGGATTAATATTTACAGTTATAAGCACTACCATTCTTCCCATTAAGATGGCAACAGAGACAATGACTGAGTAAGATATTGGTGAAACTTTCATTTAGTTTGCACAGTTAATTAAAAACAATTATAGAAAAATATGGTGTTCGTAAAAATATTTTCTGCTTTAATTGTTTGATGACTACCATAACAACAAAAAATCTAAAGTTTAGTTTCATGTGCGCACATGAAACGTTTTCATGCGAGTCATGAAAGCTGTATATTGATGTAGCCTGGGCCATACTGCAGACAGTGACAGCTAGAGAAATGACTACGGTACAGGAGTTAGTTGCACTATATTTTAATCTAGGTCTTCATTATAAGGACATTGCTGCTTTGCTTGCAAGTCGTCACCATTATATTGTTTCGATACGACATTTAAAACAGATTTTAAAGTCTTGTAATCTGTTCCGGCACAAGGGCTACAGCGATTTGGATCGGGCAATTACTTTCATTTCATGTGCGTGTCGGCGCACATGAAAACAGTTTAACTATGACTACCGAGCCCCTGAGGGGACATGAGCAACAAAAAATCTGAAGTTTAGTTTCATGTGCTCACACGAAACTTTCATGTGCTCACGTGAAAGTTTCGTGTGAGCACATGAAACTAAACTTTAGATTTTTTTATTTGCTCATGTCCCCTTAGGGGCTCCGTACATGACTGTCCTGTTATATATAAATGAATATATATTTACTGACGACATCCAACTACACTTCTGTGTCTACAACAGATAACACACGAGTAACTAGGTCAGTAGTTCAGTGGTACTTTTCCAGTAAAGCTGTGCAGTAACATGAATACAAACACACTGTATTATGTGTACGTTTGTGCAAACACACAGGTCAGGTATCTCACCACTTGGTTGAGTGTATCCTCCAATTCTGCCTCCTCCGGGTTTTTAGAGCTGAAAAATAAACAGACACACATAGTTTAAAAGTGAGATTTCACTCTGTCTCAGGTGGTGAGCTCAGAATAACAGATTGTGAAGAGAAAACACTGCAGTGTAGGGGCGGGAATCCCAGGGTACCTCATGATACGACACACGGCTCACGATACCGATAATATCACGATACAGCAATTCGGCAATAATCAATATATTGCTAGACAATCCTATAATGGTGCACCACTGTATCGGTCTAACTATGAACACAAAATGCCGGTGAAAAGTGCAGGTTTTCTCTCTTTATTTACTGCAAGTCCAAACTGTTAGACAACAATTCTGCAGCACAAGTTTTTCAGTCTGTAAATTAAAATGACACAATTATAGAGCAACTCTGGGTCCAGACTTTGGACTGAAACGTGGCTGGGGCATCTGTTATTTTCCTCAAACTGCTGTCAGCCATCCCGTTGAAAACCTCTTCCTCTTCGGCTGGTTAACTCATGTTCACGTTTCCCTCGTTCATGTGTTGAGCGCCAGCTCGAGAAGCCATGAAGCAGCGACCCTGGTAGCAGGGAAATCTATTCAGAGTGCCTTATTTTATTAATTAAAGTATCGATATTTGGAGCCAGGGTATCGATTTCTGTATCGCGCGGAGGACAACGATATATTGCCGTATCGATAATTTGTCCCACCCCTGCTGCAGTGTGTGCTACAGATACATCACTGCCCTTCAAATAATTGATAAACTATCAGCTGTGGAACTACAAACCCTTAGAAACAGCAGTTTATAAAGGCAGATAAAGCTTACTCAGATGTTACATCATTCTGAGCACTTTAGGACTTCCTGTCCATGTGGACCTAAAGGTTCATTGTTGATCTTGAAAATCAATGGTTGGAGGATGAAGACATGAAGTGGATATTTTTATACTACTACAGAATGTTACTTGTTTAATACCCTGATATTTTAAAAACATAAAATCACAATAACGAGTATACATAATATTTCACGCACCTCTTCTTCAGTAAAGAATCGCAGTATCTGGCCAGAAGCTCGGGGGATTTGCTGGACGACTGAGCCATCCTGGTGACGGCGTTGTTGTTGATGAACCGACCACATGCCTGTGAAAAGACAGACCGACCACGTTAGAACTAAACCTGTCTGAAATAATATTTAAAAAAAAAAAAAAAACTCTACTGATAATAGCACCTTTTCCAGACAAAGTCACACAGTGCTTCACATGATAACATTGTTAAAATAAGACCCCAACAGTAAACTGAGCAAGCAAGAAGACAATACCAGTGAGTTTCTGCTGGTTTCAACAAGTCAAATTTAAGACCTTTATGAATGAAAAACAGTGATGACCAGTCGAACTACAAACGCCCTACTTGAGCTATGTTACTGGTTACTGGTTGCACGGGTACGACTGATTGGGACCGTTTTCCCAAGATGCCGCCCGCCTGTATACGCGAACGGTACTGTCTTTCTAAACTATCTTTTTAAGAAACTGTCTGTACACTTACAAAGTTCTCAATGCTTCAGTTTACATGTAGGGACCCTCATTGCGCTACTGTGGAAGTGTGGTGCTATTTTGAGCCTTGTTGGAGGTGTAGAAATAGAGATTTACACTCTGCCCCGAAAGGTAGCGTTAGAAGCTAATCACCGGTTTGCACTAGCTTGTTTAAAGCTACAGCCACACTGGATTAGCATGAAAACAGATCCCAGAGAACGGTCGGCTCGGTACACATCTGTTATTAACCCCTAGGTTCATTTAGCGACAGAATTGTCCTTTAAGAACCGTTTAAACTTATTTAAGTCCTAGAATACGATACTTTTTAAAGCCTAACATTTAGATTTTTTTTAGACTTCTTAAGACATTACGAAACCCTGTACCAATGGGGAAAAAAACAGAAAAGCATTAAAAGCACAACATTGCCGTCATGGGCAGATTGCAGACGGATTACTTACCTTATCGAGCGCTGCTACGAAGCCGGCGTCGTTGTTGAAGGCAGACATGACCAAGGCGTTGTACTTCTTATGGACGTCCAGGGTGGTCTGGACGTACACTTTGGGGTCCTGCAAGAAACACAAACGTCTTCTATCCCGACATATTTTTGCATGAATTTCTTGCATTTTTCCTTTTTTTTAAAACTTACTGACTTCAACTTTTACACCTTTCAACGAACACTTATTTTGCAAAAAGTTCTTTTTTTCTAGATTTTTTTCTGACCTCTTATATCAACAGCACATGGACATTCAAGTGTTTACATGATAAATGAGATAAGTCATTGTCTCACTGGTGAGAAAGGACAGCGATCGGACTGCTGAAGACAGAACTCACGACGCTCAGGTTTGTTCTTGGTGCTTCGCCGTCTCCTTCAGCTGTAAAAACGCGGCTTTCGAAGCTCTCTGGCTGAACAAACCATTTGCCACAATATGTATTTGAACCAGCTTTTAAAATGATTTCGCAAAAATGTCAACAGATTCCTGTATAGAGCTGGGCAATATGTCGATATTATATCGATATCGTGATATGAGACTAGATATCGTCTTAGATTTTGGATATCGTGATATCGTAATATGGCATAAGTGTCTTTTCCTGGTTTTAAAGGCTGCATTACAGTAAAGTGATGTCATTTTCTGAACTTACCAGATTGTTGTAACTGTTCTATTATTTACCTTTACCCACTTAGTCATTATATCCACATTACTGATGATTATTTATCAAAAATCTCATTGTGTAAATATTTTGTGAAAGCACCAATAGTCAACACTACAATATCGTTGCAGTATCGATATCGAGGTATTTGGTCAAAAATATCGTGATATTTGATTTTCTCCATATCGCCCTATTCCTGTACCTAAATGGCAACAGAGAAGAGGAAGTAATAATACATCAAACAAGGTTTTTGTCTTCTGCCTCCAATATTAAACCTACATAGTGTAATTTTTTGAGTTGATTCTTAGCAAAAACCCCTTCGTTCTTTCACAAATATGTGTTCATTCATGTGTAATTACTTCCACCAACTAATCAAAGTATTCTCGTAAGCGGAGAATCATTCAGAATACATACGAGCGAGTCGCTCGAATGACGGCCGCCATGTAGCGCCTCCATCTTTAAAATACATTAGCCAAAGAGTGACACACCTCCGCCTTTCACCCTCTTACACTCAGTGGCCCCGTGACGAATGCCAGGGGGAGATTATTCGCCAGGAAAGCGAAAAAGAGAATTAAAAACGACAACGCGACAGGCCAAGCAACAAGCTTCTGACCTATATTGGAGTGGCTAGAACAGCTGCATGTAAACGATGGAGATACTAAGAGCTAATTTCGTGTTCGGCCACCGTAGGAGTTAAAACGCGCTGAGAATGGGAGGGGCTAGAAAGTAACATTCAGTTGGTTGTCATATACAATTTCACCACTAGATGGGAGAAATTCTTACACAGTGTAGCTTTAATGTAAACTGACAACAACCAAACTGTCCAGGTTTGGATCGGTACCTTTTTGTTACTCGAAATGTTAAAGTAAACCAGTGAGAATTGTAAGTGAGAGGAGAATAAATTGTCCGTACGTTGAGCGCGGCCTCGCCACACTTCTCGATGGCGGCCAGGCCCTGGTTGTGGATGTGGGTCTCTAGAAGTTTCTTCAGTTCGCCCAGACCGTCTGTGATCCGCGACACCAGGTTGTACATCCGGCCCAGGTCTGAGAAGAGATACAGAGAGTTATCAGCAGGGGACAAAATGTCATTACCTTCATTTCAACCCAAAGGTTAAGGCAAGGCAGCTTTATTTATATAGCACATTTCAGCAACAGGGCAATCCAAAGTGCTATACATAAAACATTAAAGAGCAGTTAAAAACGATAAAAAAAATGAAAAAAAACCAGGCAGGACCATATTTCTTTACCATCTCATCCACCACGGGCCCCGCAGGAACATGAGACTTTGTACTCTTGTTACCCATAACAAGAGTGGAAGTACTTCTCTTTACCTACAATATAGCCGTCGCTATAAGGCTTAGTTTAATCAAGGCAAACTTTGCAAAATCCTAAACCGTTCCAGCGGTTTTCCTTTAGATTTTTATCATAAAATCTGTCACAACCGCGTTGGAGAAATTCTCAGAAACATGTCCGTTATCTGTTCAAAAATACCACTAGATAAAGAAATTAACAATTATTTAAAGAATGGCAACAGAGTTGCGGCGGACATGCAGTTTTCTCGGAGTTTGTTCCAGATATGTGTTAAGCAGACTTTAAGCAAACGTAAAAAAACTCATAAAAACTGATTTGTCTGGTTTAAATGTGTAAAATGTGAGTCCGCATTAAGACCAAGAAAGTGGATCACAACACTCCAGTTCTGAGGTCTTAAAACTAGCTTCCTGTCCCTTAAAGAATTCATTTCAAAATACTTCTGCTGGTGCTTTAGGGCCAAAATACATCTGATCTTCTGCTACATTATGAACCATCCAGTACTCTCAGGTCGTAGGAGACATGTCTGCTTTCTGTCAGAACTACATACGGATAAAAACAGCGTTCAGTTTTTATGCTCCACATATCTGGAACAAACTCCCAGAAAGCTGCAGGTCCGCTTTAACTCTCAGCTCTTTTAAATCAAGGCCAAAGACTTTTCTTTTGATGCTGCCTTCTTTGAAATAATTGTTCATTTCTTGCACTGCATTGTAACTTTAACTCTCTATTTTAGCTGTTTTTATGTTTTGAATTGCTCTTCAAACACTTTGAACTGCCTTGTCAATGAAATGTGCTTTACAAGTAAAGCTGCCTTGCCTAAATAATGGTTATTTGGAGCTCTGATGTTGCTGTTCGATCGGTCCGAGCTTTAATCAACTGGTTTTAGAAGTCCCAAGGTTGAGGCACAAACTGTGGGGTGATCACGCTTTTGCAGTTGCGGCACCGAGACTTTGGAACAAGTTACCTCCTGACATCCGCACTTTAACAGACGTAGCTCGTTTTAATCTAACCTGAAAACATATTTATTTAGAATGGCTTTTAAAAAGGTCCCATGGCATTCTCCGTTCTTCCTGCTTTTATGTATTCCTTTCTGATTTTACTGTATGTTATGTTTTACTGTTACTTCATGTAAAGCACTTTGGATACTTGCTGGTTGTTGTAAAGCACCAAATAAATAACTGTTGATTGATTAAAAGCTGCAGGATCAGCGGACACACTGAAATTAAAACTGCAGGGTTTACCTTCATTCTTGTCGGCATCCAGGAGGTTCTGAAACTCGGTGTGGAAGATCTCCAGGTGTTTCTCTATGAGGACCTGCTCACACTTCCTGGCCAGCTCGTCCTGGGTGGATTCATGGAGGTAAACCTGCACGCGCCGCTGCTCCTCCAGCAGACGAGCCTCCGCCTGAGGAAATGAACACAGATATACAAAGTCATTTATGTTATTAGGACAAGACCGCCCCCTTCACAACAGGGTTATTATAACAAACAAAAATAAACACTGAAAAATATCTTTAGTCAACTGTAACTGAATAAAAACTTCAAGAAAAACTAAAACTAAACTGAAACTATATCGCCAGGTTAATGATTCAAAACTAAATAAAAATGAACGTAGATCATTTCCGTTTTAGTTTGTTTGCTATAATATATCACTACTGGAAGAAAAAAAAAGGAGACAGCACTCTCGTGACACCGAACCACATAAATTAAAAGGACTTGGCATGAGCGCTGTGACGTAATTGCGTCACATTAGACACTAAAGTAGTGCAAAGATTAAAGATTAAACATTATTCTCCACCATGTTTTTTGTTTGTATGTGTAGCTACATAATACTGAGACATTATTCCTGGCCCTGACAAAAACAAACCAAAACTAACTCAAATTAAACTTTTCCAAAAGTCAAAACTAAGATAAAAGAGAAACTAATTGAAAATTCTAAACCATAATAACGATGCTTCATAACCAGTTTAAAAAGGTCCCAGGGCATGACATTTTCACTTTATGAGGTTTTTTAACATTAATATGAGTTCCCCCAGCCTGCCTATGGTCCCCCAGTGGCTAGAAATGGTGATAGGTGTAAACCAAGCCCTGGGTATCCTGCTCTGCCTTTGAGAAAATGAAAGCTCAGATGGGCCGATCTGGAATCTTCCCTTTATGACGTCATAAGGGGAAAGGTTACCTCCCCTTTCTCTGCTTTGCCGTCCAGAGAATTTGGCCCACCCATGAGAAAGAGACATCATGGCTTTCAAAGAGCAAAGTGGCAGTTGGTCAAGGCCACACCCCCACCCTCCACCTTGCCCCCCCCCCCCCTCTCTCTCCTCCTCAATAGCTACAGACACAGAAATGGCACATCCTAAGGAAAGCTCATTGTGGGACTGGCTCTAGTGGCTGTAATTCTGCACCAACGCTGAATTTCGTGAAAGAGACTTGAGATACAGTATTAGGGGACCACTAAGGTCTATATAAAAGAGACTTCAGATACAGTATTAGGGGACCACTAAGGTCTATATAAAAGAGACTTCAGATACAGTATTAGGGGACCACTAAGGCCTATATAAAAGAGACTTCAGATACAGTATTAGGAGACCACTAAGGTCTATATAAAAGAGACTTCAGATACAGTATTAGGGGACCACTAAGGTCTATATAAAAGAGACTTCAGATACAGTATTAGGGGACCACTAAGGCCTATATAAAAGAGACTTCAGATACAGTATTAGGGGACCACTAAGGCCTATATAAAAACATCCAAAGAGCACCATGTCATGGGACCTTTAAATGTTAAAACCCCTAGTTTTAAAGCAACACAAGCAACTTTGTCATCTTTCGTCTGCCATGTTGAGTGCATTCATCCATAACTGTGTGTTGCTGAAGTGGAAAGAGCGTCTACCTTCTTCATGTACTCGGTGACGGGGTTCTGCTGCAGGAACTCTGTGCTCTCGCGTGTGTAGAACCGCTCTGTGTCAGTGAGGAACTGACATTCAAAGTACTCTTTGTACACGGACAGCGTGGGGCCTTTGGCGAAGGCGTCCTCTTCGTTCAGACCCAGCTCAACTGGAGAGGGAGGAGAGGGGAGACACGGGAAACGGGGGGTTAACGTGAGGCGTCAGGATAAACCCTGTGATACTACGTTCACATCTTTACGTATTAAAAGTGACACTGAAAATGTATTTTATCTTAAATAACAAAAATATTTGTTTTTTGTGGCATTTTTAGGCCTTTTTTTTTTTTTACAAGACAGCTTAGACTTTGAGAGGGGAGAGAGGGGGGGAGGTGACATGCAGCAATGGGCCGAAGGTCGGAACCGAACCTGCGGCCGCTGCGTTGAGGACAGAGCCTCTGTATATGGGCACTCGCTCTTCCAGGTGAGGCTCCCATAAATAACTAAAATTAAATAAAAATAAAAAAATTCCACATGAAAATAACTAAATAAATAGGAAAGATCTGTTTAAATAAGTACTGAGAAGACGTAGTGAGCTCTGAAATTAAAACAAGTGAAAACTAAAGTAGAAAATTGCAAAAACAATTGCAATTAATTTTTCATCTTAACAGGTTGTAATCTTTACGCATTTATATCCATTTTTAACCGATTAATGGGGCATCGTTACATCCCTACTTATAGGTTCATAGTCACTTAGAGAATCGTTATGAGGAAGAACTCAATGTCACTTAAGGTTTTCTTTTCTAAGAATGTATTGGCCATCTGGGTAAAAAGCAACTTATTTGGGAAATCCTCCTCTGCTCCTGGGCTTGACTTTTAGTATCTCGTTATATTCAGACTCTCATAAACCCTTTTATAATAAACTGTGGTATTGAAATATGTTGTCTGCTTCAGCCTCGACTTGAGAGCAGCTGATCAGAAGTCAGGTTGGATAATATCTCAAAAATGATTTGATCTGTAAACATCCTATATTTACTCAACAAATCCTGCAGCTGTTCAGCTTAGATTTTCAGATCTATCAGGATGTTATGGGTCTAAAAATCAAACCTGATATCAATGTTCTCCACTGACTGTCGACAGACGTACTGTACATTCATGATCACAGCTAGAGAAAGCAGAATTAAAAGATCCTACTGGGGTATTATATACAGAACCTCTGAAACGGGTCGTCAACACCAAAAGGTCGGCCTCCAAGCGCGAGCTTAAAGACGTCTGATTTAAGCCCGGAGATGAAATTAAGAGTGACGTTTTAAATAGTTAAGTTAGAGTTAAGATGGCTGGTTCTGGTAACCTTCCCTGAAAGAGTTTTTATTGTTCTTTCACACTTTAGTTATTAGTTCAATAAAGAAAATGACTCCAGATCATTAGCTGTGTTTACATGGACCCTAATATTGCACTAATCGGAATAAAAATGCCTCATTTAACCACCTCAATCGGAAGAGACCGACACGATTGAAAGGAATTCAAGGATTAAGGGCTAGTGTGAACCTTTCATAATCCATTTAATAGGATCTGATGTCCATGTAAATGCTTAATTAGATCGTTTCTCTCTGGTTGTAATCAATATATACTTTCTGCGTACGTTTGCCCAACATGGGGGAAACATTATGTGACGGGACAAACAGAAACGCGCCGGCAGAAAAACAAAACTCAGGTTTGTGGCTAAAAGATTTAAAGATTGATAGAAGATTGTTGCATGAGGCTGAGGCAGTGGTCGATCGGCTCTAAACAACAAGTTAATGATCAAAGCTGGAATCCACCGAACTATCCTCAATAAAGTTGTATTTCCGGCAGATTGTCAAACTTAGTACAATTACCAGGCCTCTTAAATTATTATTATTATTATACTGCTCCCTTATGGACTAAGTTTAAAAAGGCAAGCATGCAGAAGCTTAAGGTTGCTCATAATGACTGTATGAGGACACTGCTCAACAAACCCAGGTGCTCTAGTGCGAGGGACCTGTTTTGTAATGCAGGGGTCAGCACCTTCCAGGCACTACTGAGGAGTCTTATCTACTAATTCATTAGTCGCATGAACATCTCCCAGAACAGCATTGTTATGCTGCTGGCAAATCCTAGGTTTAGTGCCATAGGATACCAATCATCACTATGGAAACACTGGTACAAGTGTCTTTCATAGAAATGCAGTATTGTTGTTTCTTTTGTTTTTATATCTCTGTATGTTGTATGTCATGTCTGTGTCTTCTGAAAGGACCTTGAGTCTGGCAATAAAGTTGATGATAATGTATGTATATATTTTTACATGTATAAATGATTTGATGTAATTATCCAACAGATCAAAGCTGACTGACAGCAGCTAACAGTAAACTAAAAGCGTTTTCATGCCGGCTCAAAACATCAACAGAAGAAATCCTCGCTCACACGCCGGCAAAAGTCCCTCTCCGTCGTAGCTCTGAATGTATTTGAACACTTCCCACTAAAGCCTCGAAGCCCAAAAAGTGATATATTCGGGACAGCCCTAGCTCTGGGCCATGTAAACACACATCTGATCACTTTATTTAGCATCTATGTACATCTATGTAACAGTCAAGTTGGGATCTCTTATCAGAATGATTTAAATCGAGAAATATTGTCCGTTTAGACGCAGCTATTGAAGAAGTGTGGTAGCTCAAACTTCCTAAAAAAAATAACAGAAAAATTATTTTGAAACCTCCAGTGAGGAGTTGCTATGAGTCTTTGCTGTGTGTACATATGGAGCTCAGAGTTATAAAAAAACATGGCTTCCTTCTTTATTTAATGTCTGCCAAGCAACAGGCGGCTGTTTCTCTTTATTTCTTCACTGCACGTGTTGACCTACCATAGGACTGGACCACACCGCTGATCAGTCTGGTGTTAATGGTCTCCCCATTCCTCTCTCGCTCTATCAGCTTCAGCACAGCGTTTGTTACCTGAAAAACAGAGGTTAGTTTAGCTCAGGGAACTTCTTTGCAGTGACAAAAATAAAGCAAATAGGAAAGGAAAAACAGGCAGGGTTAAACGCACATGAGCTTAATTGACAAAAACAAGATAAACAGTTTGCTTTTTCCTCTACATTGTTTTTTTTCCTCACTCCACTTCCATAAAAAGAAACTGAACACACCTGTTTGTTGAGGGGTCGGAATAAACACTCCCTCCAGGTCACAAGTGCCAGCTGGGAGGAAAGCGCAGCATCCGAGAGAGAGGAGAGGAGAACGAGAAGGTTAACGACAGGTCAAGACTTCAGGCTGCGTGTTTGTTACTGGTCTCCGTTCCTTTTGATCAGTGAGATCCATGTCAGCCCAAACTAAATGACTTGCAAATGACTTTCAAGGTCCTGTAGGGGGAATTCTTATGGGGCAGGTCCAAAACTGGAAATCACAAAAGCCTCTTTCTGTACTCTTAACAATTCTTACTTTTAAATCAATGCTGTATCAACACAAACATGAAACACAGTCACAGACTATGGAAAGCTCTCTCAGGCATGTTTACAAGACTTTTATTTTGAAGTTCCATCTCTGCTGAAAACAGTACCCCTGTACTCAGGGTTTCTGCAGGTTCTACCATGTCAAATTTAAGACCATTGTGAATGAAATTAAACCCTTGTGTTGTCCTCCTGGGTCAAAATTAACACTTTTAGACACTAAAAGTCGCTTATTTCAACGTTTTTGGCACTTTTTTCAACGTTTGTGTCGCTTATTTCAACGTTTATGGCACTTTTTCCCGTTAACACCAGTATATTCACCACTAGAGCTATTTATTTGCACCAGTTTTACACTTATTTTGGGGAATTCATGGTCAATAAACCTCATTTATATGAAATGTTATAATTTTTGTGTAAGAAAAAAGCAGAAATTATGAATGATTTTGACTTAATGGTTAAGATCAGAGGAATGAAGGTTAATGGATAACCACAGATCTGTCAAAGTTTAGTCAGGATAATGCTATAAAACTGAATACAACACCCAAAATTCTATGAAAATAGAGATCTGATCCTTAATTTCCTTTGTGAAGAGCGTCTTATGGAACCATCCATGTTATTTTGGGGCAATTTGGTTAAAAGAAACTAGAGATGATCCGATACCGGCTCCGATACTGCCTAAAACGCTGGTATCGGGAAGTACTGGAGTTAATGCACCGATCCGATACCACGTAATAAAGCCCTAAAGAAAATCGACGTTAAAGTAGTTTATTTATGTTCTTTTTCCGTTATAACTGACTGTCAAACTGCAGAATAAAAGAACGTTCTGTGGCGTTCATGTTTCACAAAGAGTTTAACCTGAGTCAGACGACAACAAAGATAAAAATATCACATCCATACAGGGATAGTAGTATACAGCTGTTATACATCATATCATCCATACAGGGATAGTAGTATACAGCTGTTATACATCATATCATCCATACAGGGATAGTAGTATACAGCTGTTATACATCATATCATCCATACAGGGATAGTAGTATACAGCTGTTATACATCATATCATCCATACAGGGATAGTAGTATACAGCTGTTATACATCATATCATCCATACAGGGATAGTAGTATACAGCTGTTATACATCATATCATCCATACAGAGATAGTAACATATATGACACACTGGTATCAGATCAGTACTCGGTATCAGCCGATACGCAAGTTCAGGTATCGGAATCGGTATTGGGAAGCAAAAAATGGTATCGGACCATTTCTAAAAGAAACCCACATTTATGATATAGAAACTTTGAAAAGGACAACATGAGGATTAAGACCTATATCACGACATCATATATATATAAAAAAAAATTAAAAAAAAGAGTGAGAGTCCTGAAACATCGTTTGAAACGTTTTTTTTCAAGCCAAGCATCGCTAAACTTGCACTTCCCCATAGCTGAAGGATATCAGTAAAATCAGTTGTATGTCTGTGGAACAATCCGAAAGAGTCGCAATAATAACACGAAAGCTGATTGGCTGCAGTATAAGTTGCATGTTGTCCCATTTGTTTATCCCTGCGGGAGCATTTCGATGAGCATTAGAGGCGTTACATGGACGTAGGAAAAATAAGACCAGTTTAAAATGATGTAAGACCTAGAACACAATAATCCACTAAACTGTAAGACTTTTAAGACCCCGCGGAAACCCTGTGTACTTTGTGTTTACATAATCACGAATAATTTGCACGAGACTCATTGACGATTCATTTCATTATTGATTAATCTGCCGATTATTTTCTCAGTTAATCAATTGGTCTCTAAAGTTTCAGAAAATAGTGAAAAATGATTCCGCAGTTCGTCAAAGTCCAAGTTGATGTCTTTAAATGGCATTTTTTTGTTCATAAAACAAATATATTCAGTTTAATATGTAATAAAAACAGAAAAGAGAAGGAAATCTCAGTATTTGAGAGGCTGAAAAAACAGCATCTTTTTTTTAACGATCATCAAAATAGTTGGCAATTATTTTTCTGTCCACCACCTAAACGATTAGTCGAATAATCGTTGCAGCTCTACAGCATTTCGACGTGTCAGAGTTGTAATGTTTGTAACGTGTCAACTGATTCTTTCACATTAAATCAAACATGTTGACCTGTCTGTTCTCGAGGAAGAAAAAGAAAATATTGAATGGCAGTAGGGAAGTAACGATTATCGGTGTAACTGTAAACTACGATAAAAATGTTGACGATAACAATTACCGTTTTTATTTAAAATATCATTATCATCATGGTGGATTACGACGGTGTGGAAACCGTGCGTTTAATCTTTCCCAGCATCATCCGAGTCTCCTGAAGTTGCCACGCAGGCGCTCTGCGTAGCTTACAACGTGCGTTTCTTGAAGTAGGAATCATGGGCGAAGGAGGAGATGACAGCGCTCAGGACATTTCAGGACAAATAAGCCGTTTACATGCTGAACCGCTGTTCCTTTGATGTTAAAAGCTGCACTTTTGATAAGGTTTTGCCTATATTTTTGTAATATAAACACTGTTACACTTTTTGAAACTATTTCAGCTCGCGTAGGCCTATCAGTGCTTTCTGAACATATTGGACATACTTTTAAAAATACCGTGATAATACCGAAAACCGTGATCATTTTGGTCACTATCACCGTGACATTACATTTTCATACCGTTACATCCCTAAATGGCAGCTAGAGTTGAGTTTGTAGTTCACTTGGGCTGTTTCTATCTCGCCACCTTGACTTTCTTTTTTACTGAACATTGCACAACTATTACAGAAAAGGTACTGGGTGACTGCAAAGCAGCTGTGGATGGTTGTTAGCATCTTTCATGCTTTGTAACACCAAATATTAAGGCTGCACGATATGAGGAAAATATCAAATTGTGATTCTTTTGACTGATATTGCAATTGCGATATGATTCAAGATATTGAAGGCAATGATCATTGTAGTATCATTATTCTCATTTTCATTGAAAAATATTAAAATTAAAAACATTAAATGATTAAAAGCGTGATTTATGCGAGGATCTGTACCAAACAAAGAGGTTTCCTTTAGTCTGTAGGATACGATTTGTCTCTTCAGCACCAAACTACTTCATTCAGAATGGTTTGACACATATTTTGCCTTTAACAAATATTGCGCACACCCCTCCTGCAATTGGGATTATTGCACTAGTCTATATTGTGATTTCAATGAAATTGCGATTTATTGTGCAGCCCTACAAAATAGGCATTTCATTCTTTCTCTTCATTCAGATTAGAAGCTAAAAATACCTCCAAACACACCAAGAGCATTCACCACCCGACAGATGTTAGACGTACCGAGTAGATCTCATAGATTCCTTTGCGTCCCTCGTCACACTCTCGTCTGACCCAGTGGCGGTTGAGGTAGGCGCAGATCCCGTTGAGGACTTTACTGGAGAAGCGGTAATCCTCCCACTGCTGGGTGTAAAACTTCAACACACACTCGTCCATCAGATCCTCGCCATCCTGGAGGGAAAACCAGGGAGGAGGCGAGAGAAAGACAAAGTACGGACAGGAAATCAGAGGGGGATTCTGCGACGGTCAGGAAAATTTAGGTTGCAGCCTGCAACTAATGCCGACCTTACACCAAACGACTTTTCAAGCGACTCCACTGTCTCAGACTAATGTCACCAAGGATGTCATAAAACTCAGTCCCAGTCAGTCTTTCTCCCGACTTTCTTGAAGTCTTGGTAGTGAAGTTAAATCATGTGAATGTTGTCAACATTCACATGGGCGCTCTCCCTCCTGCACCAAACAGGAAGCAGCAAACAGCTAGAACCGGTGTTGTTTATGGTTGCTATGGCTAAGCTAAACGCTAATGCTAAATAGGGAACGTTCTGAATCTCAACCCTTCTGAAGAGAGTCACCCAGCGGTACTGGAGACATTCATCTGCATGTACGGCAGAACAGAACATCTGCAGACTTTCACTAAAGTTACCAGCTAACGCTAGCGGTAGCTAGCTAGGTTGGGTACATTTTTCAAAACGAATCTAGTTGAAGTCTTGCAATGTGTGACCCTGCAAGATCCCCAGTCTTTACATATGACAGTCTTTGACGTGAGATGGTGTCAGACTTTTTAAAAAAAGTCTTCTAGTGTGTGATAGGCATTGTCGGGTAATCTGTTGCTTATTTTCGGGATTCATTGATTAGTTGTTTGGTTTATAAAATGTCCGAGAATTGTGAAAAATGTGGATCAGCGTTTCCCAAAAGCCCAAGATGACGTCCTCAAATGTCTTGTTTTGTCCACAACTCAAAGATATTCAGTTTACTGTCACAGAGGAGAGAAGAAACTAGAACATGTTCACATTTAACAAGCTGACATCAGAGAAGTTTTTAAAGGAACACGCTGACTTATTGGCACTTGGGATGTCTGTGTCTCATGTGAGTTTGTTATTTGTACACGCTGTGACTATACAAATAACATGTAAATAGGAACATGTTGCCGTTATTTTGTCATTTATTGGGAGCAGTAGGCTAGATGGAGCCGGTTACCTCCAGGATCTGTGCTAAGCTAGGCTAGCGGTGGGGGCGTCAGACAGAGTTACAACATGCACGGAGATGAGAAGGGTATGTCTGGACTTATCTAACTCTGGGGGATACGGGGAATAAGACAAAGTCCCAATAAGTCGGCGTGTTCCTTTAAGTTTTGCCGATTAATCGATTATCAAAATAGTTGGTGATTGTTTCAACAGTTGACAACTAATGGATTAACCTTTGCTTATCGTATGTTAACATCGCAGTGCTTCTGAAGTGCGTGGACTCACCTTGAGCAGGCTGGTCAGATAGTTCTTCAGGAACTCTTTGAGTCGCTTGTAGAGCTCCAGGCCTACAAACTGAGCCCCGCCTGGAGTGGTGGACTTTTTGGAGGGCTTGGCTGGAGGCACGGAGCCCCTGCCCTGGCTCGACTGGTGGACGCTGGTACAATAGTTATATACATGTCTGAGGAGGGAAGCGTTAAGGAATGAAACACAGAGAGACCCTACACAATCGGAGGTTTAAAATTCATCGCCAAAATGTAGCTGACCTTTACATAAAACAAAAGGAGCAAGCAGAGGAATTATGTACTCTACTAATGTCTTTCAAACATAAATTCATACATAAATATAGAGCTGTAACATATTTAAACACCACATTTAACCCTAATGGGAAATATTTCAGGCTTCAAAAAGAAACTAAGAGAAGCTGTTATCAGTAAAGAGATTAGGTTGAAACTATTCCTGTCCGTCTTCTTTCTTTTACTACAGTATATTTTATTTCCCGTTACGGTTTTGTTTGGTTTTTATAAAACATGAAAAACAGGCTACTGTGCATTTTATTTAATAAAATCCAGGATGTTTTCATTGTTCTGATACAACAATATGTATTTTGCTTTATAATATTTGTCTTGTGTTGGACCCCAGGAAGAATAGACTTCACTACGTTGATGACTAATGGGGATCCTTAATAAACAATAAAAAAACAATACAGAAAATCAATATACTGGGTTCCCCCTGGGTTCTCCGAGTAAGATTTAAGACTTTTTAAGACCTTCTTAATACCACCTAGGATGGATTTCACGCCAGAGAAAAGCAGAACCGAATAACGTAAGCTGAATTTAATAATTCACTTTTGTGTTAGTGTGTTTGTACTCTATTAAACATAAAATAAATAAAAAATATTGATCGCATTTAGACTCCTTATGCTATGAAACCACAAGTTCAAAATGTTACCTACACAAAATATTTATTTATGACTTTACGGCATTTCTGTTATCCTACGAAAGGACAAGAAAGGACATAAGACTTTAGTAAACGAAACAATACTTTTAAGGCGGTATTTTTGGAATAATAAATTGAAAACTTTTTTTTTTTTAATACTTGTAAGACCTTGCGGGAACCCTGACTTTAACTACAACAAAGCTTTTTTTTTTTTTTTTTTATAATTGGTGACCAGCGATGCAGATTTTGGCCGAAAAGCTGTCAAAGACTAATAGGTCATTGACTGATTGTAGCTTTGTATAAAGTTGAAATGAATGTTGTTCTTTCTTCCTGCCTGACAGGATAGGATTACGGTTCTGAGATTATATGGCTGGGTGCAGGGAAACGATGACATCCTGTAGTGCTAGAAAGGTGCGTTAACAGGAAGAGAGGATGTCAAAACAACAAAATGTGCCCTCGGAGAAAATCAGCACTTTACACTCACATCACGCACACTGTGTATTCTATGGAGTGTGCATGTTTTAAAAAAGGGTGAAATATCTACAGTTTCATTAGAAAAATACATTTTTGATTAAGACCTCCTGAGATCAGTAATTATGTAGGTGGTATTTCTGAAGCAAAGACTCGTTTCCTGTTTTCTGGACTCTGGCCTGCTGGGAGTTCTTTTGTTGTAACTCATTACGTGGCCAAAAGCAGCTATAAAACAGGTTTGGGTTTGAGAGAGAAGGAAGTAGCAAGTACACTACAGCACACAGTGAGGGAGGCTGCAGTTTCAACAACTGGCCAAGTACTGTTAATTATTTGTGTCACTGTTAGGTAACCATTACTGAACTTAACTGTGAGAATGGATCAGCTATTACGGCAATAAATTAGAGAGTAAAATGTTTGATTGTTTACATATTGTGCTTTAAGATCAGATTTGTATGTGGTTCAGCTAATTTGCCAATTATGCACAGTCAATAACATGTCAGACAATAGATCTTTTTCACGGCAGACATGTTGACATGTCATAGTAGGGAAAGCACAGTTGTATTCAAAACCATTAGTGATAGCTGCATTCCACTTAGGAGAGGACCTGGTATTGTGCATGCTGACTCACTGAAACATCTTACTGGGACACTTGATGGAATTGAGCCATCGTTAAGGTTATTAATCTCAGCTGTGCTTTTCCTACTATGACAAGTCCAAATGTCTGCTGTGAAAAAGCTCCATAGAGAGAAATGCCCATAATTTCTAAAGCAGACATATTTAAACAGTCCCAAACCCTAGATATATCCACTCCACTGTTATAAAAAGACATCTGTGAAGTTAGAACCAGTGAATTTTACTTTGAAATGGCTGCCAATTCATTTTCTATTCAGCGGCTAAGGGATTAATCAAGTTATGGTTCCACCCAACAATACAATCTATCATCACAGCCTCACAGCCTCGACCTTCCCCGGTCTGACAGGATACGTGTAGAGTTCCATGTAGCGCGACTTGGCCATGCTTTGCCGTGTGTACACCTGCTGGATGCCAGCCCGCAGGTCGTCCCATATCTGGTCCAGGCCTATCTGTTTCAGTCCGTGGGGGTTCTGGGTCCTGTTCGAAGACATCGTGGCGCCCCGTGTCCTCTCCTCTCCCGGCCGAACAATGCCCTCCCTTTCCTGCTCCGGTGGGCGTTCTCCCCCCGGCTCCTTTCTCCTCGCTTGGTTTCTGTCCCGGCTTGCTCTGCTCTCAGAGTGCGCGGTCCATCGGGCAGCGCCGCTTCGGGAAGCTGGTCGTCGATTGTGAGAAGGGATGCAGTCCCACTCTGCACGCCTGGGTGGCGCTGTCTGCCACTCCTCCACCTAAAAGATTTGGTACACCTCACCAGATGACCTGCAAACAAAACAACAAAATACATTTTGTTTAACAATATGGCTACTAACAATTACTTCAGTGTTGATTATTTTCTGGATTAATGGATTAGTCGTTTGGTCTATAAAATGGTAAAATAATGTAAAATCAGTGTTTCCCAAAGCCCGAGATGACGGCCTTCAAATGTCTTGTTTTGTCCTCAACTCAAAGATATTCAGATAACTGCCGATTATCGCTCCGTCTTTTGGCAGTTTGCAGATCATCTGTATCTGCGTTTTATTTGCCTGATAAGTGATAAAGTCAATAAATTAAAAAGTGCTCTACTTTGGCTCGGCTCCAGCTCTGTGTCTGTCCCTCTGCTTCGGTTTCACTCACCACTGAGTCTGACTTAATGCCCCCCCCACAACACTATCTGACTCGGTTACTGGCTATTATGTTCAAAGTTTCTCATTTACACAGAAATGAACAATCATGCCCCCCCCACTAGAGTGCAGATCGGGCGGTATTTTTCTGTCCGAGCCTGGCCCGTGTCCGACAGAGCAGTAACCGAACCCGACCCGAGCCCGACAGGCATTAAGATATTTCTGTCCGAGCCCGACACAGTTAAAATCTCATTTCTTTTTCATACTAATGACACATGTCCGTTTGTTTGTGTGGAAAGCTTTTATTAAGCAGCTGTAGGAAGGCATTCAGAAATGTCAACAGATGAGGTCATCAGCGCACACGGGGCAACAAGCTCACGTTAACGCAGACACGCACCTACATAATAAGCTTTTTTTAAATTTAAAATGTTCAATGCCTTATCACGCTGATGTGACCGAGCCCGACCCGAACCCCAACATCATTTCTAAATATCTGTCCGAACCCGGCCCATCGGGTACCGCCGGGCTCGGTTCGGGTATCCATCCCCCCCACGCCTCAGCCAGCACAGTTGCACTTTCTAGAAAGGGATTCTATGCAATGGGACTCAGTGCAATATTGGATGTCTTGATAATGTTTTTGATAAGTTTCTTATTTTATTTATTGTGAGAGTGTGTATATGAAAGTGAGTATTGTTTTAGAGGCTGCACAAGCACATTTTGTTGTATGGTTCTACTGCACAATGACAATTAAAGTCTATTCTATTTATTAAATAATTACTGAAAGCATTTAAACAAAGCATTTGGTGTTGGAATTTGTAACATTCCCAAATCTTGATTTTCATTTTCACTGTATAAATGCCTAATCGGTTCCAAACATTGGTTATCTGTTTCATTAACTACTAATAATCCGTATCAGTATTGGCCTTGAAACAACAGTCTCGGTCGATCCCTATTACGTGCTGACACCTGGCTCTGATCCCTGTACACACGGTGCTAACAACCCCGACGTCACTCGGCTAATAACAGATTAGTCCACTTCAACATCTCCCTCATTTCCTCCACCAGTCCGGCGGAGACCGTGCACAGTCTCCCAAGTTCCCTTTTTGGATGCTCCGAGCCAATCGTACTTCTCTTCCACCTAAGGCTGTGCAGTTAATTGAATTTGGATAAGATCACAAAAACAATGTTGAGAAAAACAATTAGTTTGCACATTACGTTTTGCATTAAACTCTTATCTTGTTTTGTGTTCTGAATTGGGGGGAAAAAAAGTTCAAACCGCAGAAGTATGAAAGGACATTTCACAGTTCAAGGTGTTTCCACTGTTGATTTGTTTCACTGCTTCACTGTTTTTGAAGTTCAATAACTGCAACATCTTTCCAAAAGTCAGCGAGAAGTCGCGTTATATCGTGATTTCAATATTAAGCCTTTCTTTTTGCATTCGTCCAAAAGCCTCATTTGGACCTTGAAGTTGTGCATAGAGTTTTGTCATGTTACTAAACTTAGTCCTGCTTTTTTCCATCAACATAACTTTCTTACAACATTTCGGGTGTTTTTTTTGGCATTTGATTCCTCCTCCCCCCCAAATTGATATTGAATATGAGGTCAGGATTAGAAAGTCCAAGGACGTATCATTAAGGCTAACTGACAGACATGAAGCTGTAATTTCATCCCCACGGTCACGACAAGAGGAAAAGGTAAATGACAGTGCTTGCAGCATCAACACCTTTCAAGCCACAGAGAGAGAGAGACAGAGAGAGAGACACAGAGAGAGAGACACAGAGAGAGAGACACAGAGAGAGAGAGAAAGAGAGAGAAACAGAGAGAGAGAGAGACAGAGAGAGAGAGAGAGAGAGACAGAGAGAGAGAGAGACAGAGAGAGAGAAACAGAGAGAGAAAGAAAGAGAGAGAAAGAGAGAGACAGAGAGAGAGAGAAAGAGAGAGAAAGAGAGAGAGAAAGAGAGAGACAGAGGGAGATAGAAAGACAGAGAGAGAGAAAAGACGAGACAAACCGCACAAGAGAAAAGACAAAAATACCTTTCACACCAGCTTTGAATATATGTTAAAAAAAAAAAGTGCATTCAGGACCAATAACAAGTTTGATTGTTTTGCTAAACTGAACCAGAGTGGAAGCAACAGAAGAAGAAAGTCTTTAATATGTCAAAGTGAAAATCAATGTTCTAAATTAAAGTATCAAGACGGAGTGCGTCAGAGTGAGCAGTATGTATACAGATTCAGCTGTGTGACTCTACCAATGCTCTTCAAGAAATGAGATCAAAATAACAACCAAACACACACAGCGAGAAGGTTGTGGTTACTAGAGCCTACTAAAAGGCCTAATATCGGCCCGCCGATATATCGGTCGGGCTCTAATGGTTACGATGGCGTCCCAAAGCGGTGGTGGGATTTTATACTTTCTGGTGTCACCGGCAGCCTAACCGGCATAACTGTTAATATATGAATTGAATGCATGTGCAGTGTTTCCTCTATGTTGATTTGACTGTGGATGCCCCCCACGCCAACATTTCTGCCCCCCACGGTATCCGATCGGTCAAATGCACTCAGGCGCCGCATGATTTACATCACGCAACAGCAACACCACACGTGCACATGCAGGGTTTCCGCTATATTCATGTAGCAGCTAAAAAAGGAACTACACGCTGTTTTCAGGCAACGTTACTGTTGACGTTCAAACAGGCCTGTGTGTGTGTTTTGAGAAATATCTTTATAGCCTACTGCATTAAGGCTATATTTATTTTATTTTTATTTGTTATTTATATAGGCTATTATTGTATTGCCATTACCTGTTTCCCCTGTTTTCATACATACAGAAGTTTAGTTTGCTAAATGTTGGATACTGGATGTGAAAAGAAGGAAATGGTTCTTCCATAACATTGCACTTCAGATGTGTGTGAATTTCCCACCAGGAGTCATTTATAAAGGCTAGTTGTATTTTATAGCGATTGATTATCTATTTAAAAAATGTTCTATGCAAAATGTAACATTTTCTATTAAAGAAAAGACAGAAAATAAATATCTGTGTGCTGTAAAGTGGTTAGAAAAAATGAAATCGGAATCGGCCTAGAAAGTTGTAATCGGTGCATCTCTAATTTTAGCATTATTTACATGCTGAAGTAGTTACACTGCATTAAGTTAATGTAATTAATAGTGGGTTTATTGTTATTTGCTACAGAATGCCTTAGCCTATATGTCAAGATCAAAGTTGGCCTATATAGTAGAGATGTTCCGATACTGATACCAGTATCAGTATCAGCTCCAATACTGCCTAAAACGCTGGTATCAGTATCGGGAAGTACTGGAGTTTATGCACCGATCCGATACCACGTAATAAAGCCCTAAAGAAAAAATATGTTAAAGTAGTTTATTTATGTTCTTTTTCCGTTATAACTGACTGTCAAACTGCAGAATAAAAGAACGTTCTGTGGCGTTCATGTTTCACAAAGAGTTTAACCTGAGCCAGACGACAACAAAGATAGAAATAATATCACATCCATACAGGGATAGTAGTATACAGCTGTTATACATCATATCATCCATACAGGGATAGTAGTATACAGCTGTTATACATCATATCATCCATACAGGGATAGTAGTATACAGCTGTTACACATCATATCATCCATACAGAGATAGTAGTATACAGCTGTTACACATCATATCATCCATACAGGGATAGTAGTATACAGCTGTTATACATCATATCATCCATACAGAGATAGTAGTATACAGCTGTTATACATCATATCATCTATACAGGGATAGTAGTATACAGCTGTTATAAATCATATCATCCATACAGAGATAGTAGTATACAGCTGTTATAAATCATATCATCCATACAGAGATAGTAGTATACAGCTGTTATACATCATATCATCCATACAGAGATAGTAGTATACAGCTGTTATACATCATATCATCCATACAGGGATAGTAGTATACAGCTGTTATACATCATATCATCCATACAGGGATAGTAGTATACAGTTGTTATACATCATATCATTCATACAGGGATAGTAGTATACAGCTGTTATACATCATATCATCCATACAGGGATAGTAGTATACAGCTGTTATACATCATATCATGCATACAGGGATAGTAGTATACAGCTGTTATAAATCATATCATCCATACAGGGATAGTAGTATACAGCTGTTATACATCATATCATGCATACAGGGATAGTAGTATACAGCTGTTGGAATTTTTTTTTTTATAATGTTTTATATCCAAGCCACAAAAAAAATGAATGTAATTCAATAATTGCAACATCTTTCCAAAAGTCAATGAGTGATCGTGTTAAATAATAAATCAAGCAGCTCTATGACACAGCATGTACCTACATCTGAGAACTCAAAAAAGGAAAACCAGAGGCCTTGCCGTGTAAACGCAGCCTAAAAGAACCAGAGAGAATAAAAGAGAGGGTGTATATGGGTAGAAGCTGCTGTGAACATGTAGGCAGCGCTGCTATATTTAGACGGAGCAGGCATGCGGCGCTGCCCATCTCTGGCCATTCACAGCTATTAGGGCCAGAGACTCAGGACGTGACCCAAGTCCAATAGTCCGTTAGTGGAAGAGGGGAGGAAGCTAAGTGACCTTCCTGTCCCTGTTGACACCGGACAATGACTGAACACTTTGACGTCCGAGCGGCGTCTCTGCTGCTTCTAAAAGACGTGGGACGACAAAAACCCTGAAATGTGGGTCTTTTAACAAGACGCCGAATTTTTGAAGTTTGCGGCAGGTTGCTATTGACACCTTATTATATTTAGATACTCTGCCATGTTCTGACAAAAGTAAGCTTTTTGTTTACACTGTTAGAATGGAACTACTAAAGCTGCAGCTAAAAATGATTTGCATTTCATTTAAATTGTGTTGCAGAAAGCAGTATAAAAGGGCAAGAAATGGCCATCGAAATGTCTTAAAAGCCCAAAGAGAGATCTTGAAATTGCTCGTTTTGTCTAATCCAGGGGTTTGCAAACATTTTGTGTGTGTGGACCACTATTTGTGATCAAAAATTTTCGCGGACCACCTCATAATAAAATATGTCTACACACAGTCCTACCTGAATTAATCTGCCTATTTTAGTAATCACACAATTAATTTAAGTAAAAAATGTATATCAATATACATATTCTTAATTTTTATGGGAATTTCCTGGTAAAATGAAGGTTAAAAAACTATTTTTATATTTTATTTTGCTTTTCCACGGACCACCTGCAGTACCCTCACGAAAAAATGACCAAAAAGAGACACAACATGACTACAAAGAGACGCAAAATGTACTGGGAAATTATATTTTAGTTTTTATTGAATAACGTAACATTTTCTTAAGGAAGGGCATCTAAAACGTCCGCCAAATATGCGCACCTTAGTCTTTCACAAAGCTAGGGAAAACACTGGACAGTACTAGTTTTTTTTTCCAATTCAGATACTGCAGTACATTTTCTACTTCTTCAAGCAACACTCAGGGAACGATGATAAAGAGAAGCACCGAGACAGAAGGAAAGCTCCAGAAAACATCAAGACCTGGGCCTTCATCGGTCACTTAAAGGGGAACTATGCAGTTTTTTTTTTTTTTTTCTCTCGCCATGTAACGAATTGCTTCACGGCAGTGCACACGTACGCCCATTCAGGAACCGGCTAACAAGGTAGCGATGGGGTTTTTCACACTATTGTCATGGCTGAGCCGGTTAAAAAGAAGCAGAACGCTAGGAAAGCATTGTCGGAGGAACAGAGAAAGAGGAAACGCAGACTGACCGAGAGAGGAGTCAGACACAAGTAAACATAGGAACTGCCAAATATCTATTCTGAAGCTGTAGTGGAGCTCTATAGAGAAACCTGTAGGGGAGCTCTATAGAGAAACCTGTAGGGGAGCTCTATAGAGAAACCTGTAAGGGGGGCTCTATAGAGAAACCTGTAGGGGGAGCTCTGTAGAGAAACCTGTAGGGGGAGCTCTATAGAGAAACCTGTAGGGGAAGCTCTATAGAGAAACCTGTAGGGGAGCTCTATAGAGAAACCTGTGGGGGGGGGCTCTATAGAGAAACCTGTAGGGGAGCTCCTTAGAGAAACCTGTAGGGGGAGCTCTGTAGAGAAACCTGTAGGGGAGCTCTATAGAGAAACCTGCCAGCAAAAAGAGAGAAAACAGCGAAGAAATGGCCAAAACTGCATAGCGCCTCTTTAAACCTGCCGACTTCTCCACGCCCAACCTCCGTCTCCAACATCCCCTCAGATTTTCCCTCTTGACAGAAAGCCCAAGATGACGTCCTCAAATGTCTTGTTTTGTCCACAACTCAAAGATATTCAGTTCACTGTCACAGAGGAGAGAAGAAACTAGAACAATATTCACATTTAACAAGCAGAGAGTTTTTCCTTTCTTTCATATGGATGGTGATGAAGAGTCCAGACTCTAGACCAGTTTCCGCCTCCGCTCCATCACATCCTCACTAAACTCAGCCCTACCCACCCACCTGAGGTGCTCCAGCAGTTGCCATGGCAACTGGGGCAGACAATACCTAACCGAGTAGCCGTTCGGCTACACAAGGTTGAGCGTTCATTCCCCCCCCCCCGATCCCCTTCTCTTGTGCTTCTATTCAGAAAGAAAGGTGCCCTTGACAGCAGCACCAGGATCAGATTTCAGATTCCCACACCACAAGCTATTAGATACCCATCTCTCTACGGTATCTGACCTAAAAAAGTAGATGCGTCACTGGGGGGGGCATGTGGAGGACAGCTAGGTGAGTGGCAACAGTTTCTAGAAAGTTTGTTGTGAAACAGGATTCCCACTTTGCACGGGGGGGGGGGCAGGAAAGCAGCGAAGTTCAAAGGTCACGACTCATTTCAGGGAACGTGTTCTTTTCAGGGAACAACGAGCCTGAATGTGTCTGTCAACAGACACACAGACTGTCAACAAGTACTGCTGACAGTCTATTTATGATGGCGTCAGGGAGCCAGGACAAGCAATATAACTATTATAATATTAGGCTATATCTTTCCCATTTAGACTTCATATCATCTTCAATTTAAAAAAACAACACTACTTTACAAGAAACTGTACAAATAAAACCAAAGTGTTTTTTTCAGATAATGTGTAATGTAATGTTAAAAAGGATTTAATAAAATCGGTATCGAAAAGTATCGTTAGAAGTTAGAAGTAGTGGGAGAGAAAAAGTTGAATTGGTGCTTCACTAAGTGCAATTATTTTCATTTCACCAAATATTAAGAGAGATCAAAACATGCGTGTGACTAATGTCCCCTGAGGACATCACCGTAAACATTATCAAGAGGTTTTTTACACTACGTTGTAAAGAGGAGAAACCCTTTCTAAATATGCCCGATTACAGCGTTAAGCACTAAAAATTCCCGGTGCCAGCAAAAACAAATAACCAGCATCATTAAAAACAATTCTCAAAGGGAGGGATGGGAGCGACTAACTGGGGACAGAGAGGGGGAACCAGCACACAGTTGTGTCGTTTAAAACCTGCTACTAGCTTCCAGCAACTGCAAACAAATTAAAACTTACTCCAACATATTGCTCGGTGTGCAACGCAAATGCATTTCTTTAAGTTTAAATTAAAAACGGCCCACAAATTGAATTCTTACCCTGCTGTCTGCTGTCCGACATTAACAACATGACTTGAAAAATAGGACTTCTATGTGATTTATGTGCTGAGGTGGCTGGCAGACAAACCGGACAGCTAAACCTCAGCGGCATCCAGCTGCTGGTTGATACTCTCCTTGACTGAATAAGTCTTTACTGTGCTTGGAGTGCATTAGGTATTGCAAAAACTCAGGAACCAGAGTGTGTCTGAACAGGAAGGATGCAGGGAGTGGTGGTGGAGAAAGAGAGAGAGACAGAGGGAGACAGAGAGAGAGACAGGCAGAGGGAGAGAGAGGCAGAGAGAGCGAGACTGACAGAGAGATAGAGACAGTGAGAGGGAGAGAAAGAGAGAGACAGACAGAGGGAGAGAGAGACTGACAAAGAGAGAAAGGCTGACAGAGAGGGAGAGACAGAGGGAGAGAGAGACTGACAGAGAAAGAGAGAGAGAGAGAGGGAGAGAGAGACTGACAGAGAGAGAGACAGAGAAAGACAGAGTGACAGAGAGGGAGAGACAGTGACAGAGAGGGACAGAGAGAGCAAGAGGGAGGGAGAGCAAGAGACAGAGAGAGAGCAAGAGGGAGAGAGAGAGCAAGAGGGAGAGAGAGAGAGCAAGAGGAAGAGAGACAGACAGACAGAGAGAGAGAGAGAGAAAGAGAGCAGTGCTCGTGGGAAAAAAGCTCAGCCTGGTAAATGGGATTACCCTGGTCACCGTGTGTCCTGGCCAGACTCAACAACCCAATACCCTACATTTCAAAACACAAAACAAAAACAAAGCTAAATACACACAACGTGATTTTAGGATTCAATCTCCTTTCCTTAAATCGGAGTTTTGGTGGCCAAAACAAAAATATCAAACTGTGAGAATAAGTCATGAGGAGCAATAACTCTTTAGATGAATCTCAGTGATGAGTAGTGCTGCACGATGAGTAAAATATACGTTACCGTTGTTAAATATGGCGATAATATTACTTGCAATAAATAAAACAGATATTAAAGTGTTCTCAGTTCTGCTGCTTTCAGTATTCTGATAAAATACAGCAAAATGCTTGTTGAATTTCAAACAAACGAAATCATTTCCAACTTTCTTTTATTTAATAAATTGAACATTGAATGGAATACAAAAAAGCGCCATTAAAAAAAGAATGACATTTTAAAAGTGCAGTTTTCTGCTGATATTTTATTTCAACTAACACAAAAAAATCTCTGAGTGTCTTTCGCGTTTAGTGCGCCGGATGATATTGCAATGGCGATTAAAGAACAATATATTGATGAGCATTTCTTGAACGCTGACATGCTTGTAATGGTACGTGTCCACGGTGGCATTTTTTGAAGGCAGGGATCGCCTCGCTGCCCAGCGTTGGACGCTTGATGGGCTCTTTACTGACCACTGACGAGCAAAGAAATCAGACTCCGCCCTCCTACAACCACAACGGCTGCACCTGATTGGACGAACGCTTTGTCAACTGTCTGCTGCCGGATTTCAACAGACCAACCTGGCGGCTTTCTCTTATTTTACGAAAATAGTTCACTGAAACGTGTCTCTGAAAACATTTTATGTGAGAAATAAGCTGCAGGTGGCCGGGTTAGCTCAGTTGGTAGAGCAGGCGCACATTTATAGGCGTATACCTCGACGCAGAAGGTCCAGGGTTCGAGTCCAATCTGAGACGATATCCTGCATGTCACCCCCCTCTCTCTCCCGTTTCGTATCTAGCTGTTCTTTCCATTAAAAGGCTGATATGCGCCAAAAAAAAATCTTTAAAAGAAATAAGCTGCTGAATCTTTCTTCATTTCAGATCGACAACGGTCAGTTAAAAAAGGTTTTCGTGAGATTGAGAGGTGGCGAGCAGAGCTGGACGCCCCTGATTTGCATAAAGAAGCCTGGTTTCAACTTTATGCAAATGAGGAGCAAACAACTCGACGCACCGCTTCTCGAAATAATGCCGCCCGCTGCTGACATTGACAGTAAATGGGAAGCGTGGAAATGATGCTCGCCGTACACGTACCATCGGGTCTGCACGTGTGCATTGAGTGTGTATTGCAAACCGATGACATTTCATTAATGTAAAGTAAGCAGCTTTTGATTTCTGTCGCTCTGCTCAGCGTTCAGTAGAGCAGCCAAGCAGAGACTCACAGCCCCGTTAGATTGACTGTACAATCACGGTTGTCAGCGCCGTCCCTTCACAGCACCTTGGACGTATTACGCAGACAGACCTGGATGGGTCAGACCGGGTAAAGGAGAAGTCGGGACAGCTCGATCATGGCTGACATGACTAACTTTCAGGAGCAAAGTGACTTCACTGCATGTTTTCAACGTGTTAACACGCACATCCTTTCAGCTCGTTTACATATATTGCTGATTTGCCAATAGTAGGGCTGCACAATCGCAATTTTATCGAAATCACAATATGGACTAGTGCAATATCCAAATCGCAGGGGGGCGCAATATTTGTTAAAAGGCAAAATATGTGTCTAACCAGTCTGAATGAAGTAGTGTGGTGCTGCAGAGACGTCCCGGCCAACAAATCCTATCCTACAGTTTACAGAAAGAAATCTTTGTGGGGCGACCTCTAGCTCACCCAGTAGAGCGTGCGCCCCATGTAGGCTGAGTCCTTTGCAGCAGCCCAGGTTCGAATTTGTTTGGTACAGATCCTCGCAAAAAATCACACTATAATAATTTTCATTTTAATATTTTTCAATTAAAATGAGAATAATGAGACAAAAATGATCATTCCCTCCAATATCGTGAATCAAATATCAGTCGAAATAATCGCAATTAGATATTTTCCTCCTTTCGTGCAGCCCTGACGTTATCCCAGGGTCATCGGCCTGCACCTCGTTACAGCTTGTTTACATATTGCTGATTTGCCAATAGTGCTGCCCTAGAAGGAGCACCAGTCATTTGACGCTGCCAAACACTAATTCAGACTGATGCATGCCAGCGTGATGTCGAGCGGAGAAAGGATCAGTCGACTAGACTCAGCATGTGTTGAGGAAGCTGTTGTGAAAGGGCAAGTATAAACATCACATACCATCAATAGATATTAGGGACGTAACCATGCACTCAGCTTACGATTCCATGCGCTTCGCGGTTTTAAGTCCACGATACGATTTTCTCACGACTTTTTTTTTTTAAACTGAATGAGCAGCAGACAAATGACTGAAATAAACTGCGCAGAACAACAGACGCGTCCTCTTATCATAAACCGATTCACTAACGCCGAAAACAATAAAACTCAAAGAACAACTAGCAGTGCTGTATTTTTGTGTTATTTTAGGCTACAAAAAGGTTGACTGAACATGAATGCTTCTCATCAAACTGACAAATTCCGTAAAATATGACAGAGCAAGACGTTACGTAACTTGGCATAAGCCTCTCTATAACCATGTATGCAAGACTGGTGAATATCATGGTATGTATGCAGAATGATCATCCTACAGCAGATGTTCTTTACTTCTTTATAAACCAACCAAAACCCACCTTACGGCCTGTACCAACACACACAGATCCTCCCACTGAAACAGGTTAATTCTGAGGGAATACAACGTGTCTACACATGTACAATTACGCCTCATGTCATGTCTCAATATAAAGATGTAGACACCTTATACAGAGACAAAGCTAAGCCAAAACTGGATGCTATCTCAAGAATGCTAGTTCCCATTTAGTCACAATAAAAGACCATAAAAGAAGGACTAAAAGATCCTAAACACATGGCTGACTTTCAGTTAAAATGGGTGCAAGAAGGGGCGGCCTCTAGCTCACCCAGTGGGAGCGTTCGCCCCATGTTGGCTGAGTCCTGCAGCAGCGCAGGGTTCGGGTCCGACCTGCTGCCCTCTGCTGCATGTCTTCCCCCATCTCTCTCCCCCTTTCATGTCTATCCACTTTCAAATAAAGGGAAAAGCCCCCCCCCCCCCCAAAAAAAAAAATGGGTGCAAGAAATGAAAAGTCCCTTGCACAAATAATCTCCAAATTTCCAGGATTATTTTAGAAACGGACAGATCTATCAACAGAATATCAATATTGGGCTACATCAGGTTTAAAACGCAAAAACAGACAGGTCTAGAGTCATTTTTATTATTGCCATTTAACTGTGAAATAATATAGATCAGCAAAGCTGAATCGATTAGGTGTGAACTATAAAATTAATCGACAACTATTTTGATAATCGATTAATAAGTTCAAGCAGAATTTCTGATTCTAGCTTCTACAATATGTTAGTTGTGCAATATCTCATTGTGCAAGGGCTGTGCTACACTTATTGGGGAGAATGCAGCCGACAGGTTGTTCAATTAAAAACTGCCACTGAAAGGAGGAGTTAATGTTCTTACTATATAGGTACCTGTCTAATGTATATGAGAGCATTACTATATAGGTACCTGTCTAATGTATATGAGAGCATTACTATATAGGTACCTGTCTAATGTATATGAGAGTATTACTATATTACTATATAGGTACCTGTCTAATGTATATGAGAGTATTACTATATTACTATATAGGTACCTGTCTAATGTATATGAGAGTATTACTATATAGGTACCTGTCTAATGTATATGAGAGTATTACTATATAGGTACCTGTCTAATGTATATGAGAGCATTACTATATAGGTACCTGTCTAATGTATATGAGAGCATTACTATATAGGTACCTGTCTAATGTATATGAGAGTATTACTATATAGGTACCTGTCTAATGTATATGAGAGCATGTTTTGTGTTGCATGAGAGTATGTGTTGAGAGATGCTTATTTTCTGTATTTTGTGTTGTCTTTGTAAAGCTGCAGAACAGACAGAGTCCAAAACTAATTTCCCTTTGGGGACAATAAAGTATATCTTATTTAAATGTGAATAGTTTCTTCTCTCCTCTGTGACAGTAAACTGAATATCTACGCCTTGTCCATTTTTCATAACTGCTCCATAAATGTTAAACATTTACAAACTTCCCTAACAAAAAAAGGAATAGATATGAATTTTAAACTAACAACCAGGTATGCCAACAGTGATTGTTTTCCCTTTCAATGGTCTCTTATTGTAGAAAGTGAGATTTGCGTGTCTTTTTTTAATTATAAAGCAGGTCGAGGTGCTATATAAATACTGTGAAAGTATCAAAGCGTCGATCCACAGAGAAATGCACACAGACCGTGTTCCGAGTGTGAAACTGCCTTTTAACGAGTTGTCAGGACTTCTGTATGGATGTTATGTCACATCTATGCTATATATAGGCAGAAAGTGGCGTTACAAACATTACCCGGCTGCAATGATGGTGCAGAGACTCCGATAACGCAGATGGGGAAGACATGAAAACTCTGACCAATCAGAGGAGACTGGGTTTTTTCGGGAGGGGGCCTTAAAGAGACAGGCGCTAAAACGGAGTGTTTTAGACAGGAGTGAATACAGGTATATTTAGACAAACAGTATGAGAAAAAATAATGTTTTCTGAACGTTAAAGCATGTAAACACGCTCTACTAAATCCTCTAACATACATGTGATGTATGAACCTGAAAATGAGCATAATATGGGAGCTTTAAAAATCAAGGCGGCAGTGAGCAGTCAACAATATTTTCCACCAACAGAGGTGTCCTGGTCATTTAGTCTTATCATAGAGTGTGCACCCCTTTTTCTTCCTATTTCCCAAACATCTCCAGGCCTAGAAAGTGAAAAAAATGGAGTCAAACACTGCTACGCAACACTGCTAGCTATCATTAGCTTATCGGGTTAGCCAGTTAGCTTGGCTGCCCGGCGCCGGAGCTTTGAATCAAAATACGATATCTAATTGGAGCACATTTTGTATTCGTTTAGATACACATGTACTGTTCGGAGTATATTAAACATGAATACAGTCTCGGCCTAGCTAACCGCAGTGGCTAGAAGAGACCAACTGCCTGTGTTGTTGGTGTAAAATGGCAGCCTAGCTTCTGCTCAATAATGAGTCAGGGAAACAGTTCGCTAACCGTTTAGCATTAGCCAGCTAGCTAGCTCTAGGCTGGATGGATTGTCATACACAAAAAACGATAACAACTCTGCAGTGTTTTCTTACCATTTTAAGGCCGTCGTTGTCACTGTATAATCGTTGTATGTGTGAGTTTTTGGGCCCAAAAGCTGCCTCCTCCGCCGTCTCGCGCTCCTCTGTGTGTGTGTGTGTGTGTGTGTGTGTTTGCTGTCCGTTGCTAACTGCGACCGCACAATGATCAGCTCAGCAGCCACCGAATCATGCTGCCTTCAGGCGCCGTCGGAAATACGCACGTTACAACAAAAAGTGCACACGCTCGAGCAAATGAAGTTATAAACAGGGTTAGTGAAAGAGGAAATGTTTTGGTGGAAAAAGTACTCAGATCTTTAACTTACTCTTGAGCTCATTACATGTCACTTTACTTTAAACTGTCTATTTATATAGTACAAAAAAGCTTTTTTTCTCCCCAATCTACACAAAACGATTTTCCTGAAATGCTATTTTGAGAGTGAAATGATTCTTTTATATATATATATATATATATATATATATATATATACATATTGTTGTTTAAAGATGTACTTCTTGATTTTGTAGGCCTATTTGTATACAATCTTTGGAATTATTGATAAAGCAATCAAGGTTTTTATTCCTCATGGGACAAATTAATTAACTTTATTAAAGGTATTTAAAAATAATCCTTAATTCTTTGTTATCGTCACGTTTGTGTTATATTCTCAGAATCCTTACACATAGTCAAACTTCTGTCTTTCCCTGAACATTGTTATACATTATGATCTTCCATATTTTGGTGTAATAACATCTGGGCATTTTCTGTTGTAATTCAAGTCTTGATATATGATTGTTTTTTTGTTTACATCTTTACAGTGATGTGTTTACCTGAAGGACAAAACACAACAGCAAAAAAGAAATCCCGACAACATTTCAGAAAACACTTTCAAGCAAACATTGTTTGTGAAATGTTGTCGTGTTTTGTCCTTCGGGGCCACCGTACCTCTTAGACACATAAAGTTAATAAGTAGATTAATAATTAGAATGATTGTATGCTGATGGATTTATCAAATAAAAACAGATACACTTTGCTGCCACTATTAGTTAAAAACATAATATAGCCGCCCACACTTTACTATACTGGGCTCACATTCTAAGTACTCGGCACTGAAACGTCGGAGCTTACCAGGATTCCATGAATGCAGCATCAGCGTCATAGAATGGTATCTCTATTGGACTACAGTTATGGCTACACAAAACAGCTGCATCAACTACAAATATTGCAATATCTCTGACGCATGCGCACTTGGTTGTTTCAGTCACCTAATCTGACATTTTAATTATGCATGCCAGAGAGAGAAGCACGATGCTGACATTTAGCTCGCTGGCCTTTAAAGACTGCAATGACTGCCAGTGTAACATTACAATCATCCCAAAGAAAACAAAGATATGTGTCCATTGATAATGTGGTTCATGATGTTTGATGACCTTATCTTACTGCTATGGTATTTTAGATTCTACTCTGACTATTATATTGATAATTTATGAACCTTTTCTCCCTTTTTTTCTCCCATTTTCCCCCTATTTTCGCTCATCTTTCTTACTTCTTTCTCCTTTTGTACATTTTCTCTATCTTTCCCCTCATATTTTCTCCCTTGTTCTTCTCCTCTTTCTACCTTTTCTCTCCCTATTTTCCCACTATTTTCTCCCTTTCTCCTTTTATTCTCCTCTCCTCCTATTTTCTACCTCTCTTCTCGCATTTTCCCCCTATTTTCTCCCATGTCCTCCTTTTCTTCTCATTTTCTCCAATTTTTATTTTTTATTTTTTTTTACCGTATTTCTCATATATTGATCATTTCTTTGTAATAGCGTATTCTTAAAGGGAACCAAATGTTCTCCAAACACAGTCATCCCAGTCATCATGTACACAATATGCTGTGTTGTCATCATCACTAACCCACCCTGTGGACCTTCATTGCTTCTGAAACAGGCAGAAAGCGACATCGGCTGGTGAAAGAGAGAATGACACACACACACACACACACACACACACACACACACACACACACACATTTGTTTTGTCAGATAAACTCACTTACCCCTCTTCAATTCCCAATCTATGCTCTGAATTTATAACACTTATTTTTTTTCATACTTGTTGAATTAGCAATATTTAGGTTGGTTTGGTCAGCAATCCTATTACTACTACAACCTGGAGTGAAGCTGAATGTTTGTCTAACTATTTCAACCGTTGAGTCATTACTTTTGGCTACCTGCTTGCCAGCTAGTTTACAAGAACTCTTGTAACTGCAACATGTTCATCATTACCTTTAGCTAACTAGTTGAACTGTTTAGTCAGTATTGTAAGTGGCACACATGCACACACACACAAACACGCACACACACACAAACACGCACACACACATACACACACACACAAGCGCGCGCACACACACACACACACACACACACACACATACACATAAACATACACATACACACACACACACACACACAAACACACACACATGCGAACACACACACGCGCACGCACGCACAGTTCCTTTTATTGGTGTTTCAGGTAAAAAAAGAACAGTGTGTACAACAGATACCGAGTCATATTTTTCCAGTGACTCATGTTTCCATCTGTGCCAATCAGCTCCGTGATGTCTTACGTAAGAATGGCCTGATGCGTTTACAGACCACGCCTTGAAGAAGGTATAAGAGTGAGAGCTGGCTAAAGATCAACATATTTCTGTTTGTTTAAATATAGGGTGTAGGTTTCCATAAAAAAAAGATAATACTTTTAAAGTAGGGCCTACATTTTGCTGATAATAATTACTCAAGTACAATTTAGTATGCAGGATCTTTACTTAGTATTTTTTAAATTGTTGTAGGCCCACAGCTTCTTTTACTTCAGTCAAGTGTCTGAATACTTCTTCCATGACTACATATTTGTTTCTGACCAATCAAGTTGGGTTTGTTCAATGGTGCTAAATACTACATTACCCATGAGCCTCATCAACAGTTACAGGAGACTCCAACCACGGACGTGATATCAGGTTCCTCACATGAATCAAAGGCTTTATTGTTGTTCTGTAGATTATCTCGTTTAACCCGGACATCATTTCTTGAATGTGTTTTTTAATGGGTGCGTGTCCATTAACCTCAATTATGTTTGGGTGGCGGCAGAAATTGAAATCTTAGAGACCAACATCTCAAAACTTAAAGGGCTAGTTGAGATGTTTTGAAGCGTGGTTGTATGAGCTACTTCTTCATAGTCAGTGTGTTAGCTACAGTAGATAGCAGTCAGCAAAAAAAACATGTATATCAGTTTAAGTCTACGCTATATTTAGAGTATTTTCAGAGCTTCACCTCGCTGTCAGACAGCCCTTTACGACGGGGAACTGAAGCCGTTATCTCTGCTCTCTTCAAAGCCACCAGACTCCTTTGACAAAGTTATTTTACCTCGCAGAACACGGGAGTTGCTGCTCTACTGCTGCCTCCATCGGTTAGTTGTATTTCCTAATCCCTTAAAACAGGGTTTCTCAAATGGGGGTATGTGTAGGGTCCACCCACAGGGGTACTTTGGAGGACTGCAGGGGGTATGTGACATTTTTTGCAAAATGTTTTTCAGTGACAAGGCTGTAGTTACTTCTACTCGCTTTTACTTCGCTTTTTTCAAAGTTTTTGTCGCTGTTTTTGAAGTTTGTCCCCTTTTTTTGGAGGTGTTGTCGTGTGTTTTGACCTGTTCTTGCCTTTCTTCCTTACTTTTTTCTACTGGCTTTTTTTGTCTCTTTTTTCAAAGTTTTTGTCACTTTATTCAAAGTTTTTGTCGCTTATTTGAATTTGTTGTCACTTTTGTCGCCCTAGTGTTGCCTTCTAGAGTGCGGATCGGCCGCATTTTTCTGTCTGAGCCACTGCCCCCCCTGGTGGCTGAAGCGGGTAATTGCATTGTTTCATGGCATGACCAGATATTTTATCAATATTTTAAATAACACAAAACAACTAAATGGTGGTAGGTAATACATCTGATTTCATATACTGTTTTAGTAAAAGAATGCCTCTGGCTCTCCCCAGAGACCATTGTCGACGCATATGCTGGACGCAATAAACGAAAACTACTGTTGTACTAGTCTGGACATCTTACCGTGCCAACGTTGTAATAAAGGTTTCCTAAATGTCATGTATATACATCTGCTGTCAGCTTACTAATTGATTGCGCGTTTTGTGTCGATTTTGACTTTTATACGTTTTACTCCACTTTGTCTAAACGGCGAGGAGGATCTACTGATCGCTGTGGATTACTTTTTTTTCGTGTCATTGGATTACGGCAAAATACGGATCTTTTTTCTCAACGTGTCTTAACGTTTTATGGTGTGACTGCGCTTGGTTTCAGCGTTTGGAGAGGCGTCTCAACAGACTGGAGGTCCAACACTGATTGTTCACAGTTACATTTTAGTGTCGGGGCAGTTTGCGACCGTCCGTCTATTGCGTTCCAAGACAGCCGTGCCGCGACTGGATTTCATAAGGGCGAGTTTAAAATCTTCTTTAAAAATAAACATATGTTTATTTAGCATGTTTATTTTGTCCTTATGTGCTCGTGCTGTGTTCCCCAAGTGGTAGGCCAGGTCTCAGCTTCTACAATGAGTATTTCTTTTCTTTTTTGCCGCCCTCTGGCTCGAATGTCAAACTCCACTTATGGTATTTTCGACCTATTCTTGCCTTACTTCATTCTTTCTACCGTCTTTTTCCAAGTTTTTTTTTTTTTTTTTTTAAAGTTTTTGTTGCCTTTCTTCATCAGCATTTAAATGTTTTCCAGGTACAAGGCTGTTTTTTAGTTCAGTGTTTTTCAACCTTTTTTTTTTTTTACATTAAAAAAATCCCGCGGTACACCACCAACCAGAAATGTTACAAAATGACACATTGTAGCCTAATAAGATCAGAATCTGAATTTTTCCTTTTTTAAAAATGTATCCTTCGCTGTTACAGGCTTACATCAAGGGGGTCAGCTTCTCCTCGGACCGCGAACCTCCTATGGCGCCATTTTGATGCTATCAAGTCATCACCCCCCGTTAGCGTCCCATTGACTCCCATTCATTCTGACGTCACTTTGACAGAGAATACCTTTACATCTGAAGCGTTTAAAGACTCTATTTGTCCGTTGTTTATTTCTAAAGAAACACGACAATGTATAAAAGGCTCCATTACCTTGTAGCTCACGTTATGGCTCCGTAGCAGACGTTTTTATAACAATAGGCTAACGATTGGGTCATAACCACGAGACTTCCTGTCTCATAGTAGAGGAGTTACCGTACAGTACAGGAGAAGCTCTCAGGCAGTTTGGACTTCCATCAGCTGTTTAAGTGTAATGACTAATGTTAACTATCATTTTAGTGATCAATAATGAGCCTGTGTCTATGTTATCTCCTTACATATACCTACGCTCTCCGTCTCTGCTAGATTGGGAATGATTGAGATTTCTCTTGGCACAGCTACCAGAAGACTTCCAACTTTCAGACAGGTTGCTCACGTCACATCTACGTCTTCAAGCTCAGTTGGAGGCTGCTCAGTAACGCTCAGCCATCACCGGGAAAGAGCTTCTAATGTCCTTCACTGGTCTCCGTCCAGAGACACGGGACCTGTTGGTCCATTCTTACATACTGTCTACGGCTTACATCGATGAGCTCGGCCCTACTGCTCACATCCTGTCACTGCCACCTTGTGGTAGTAATTCTATTGTTTTAAATCAACAAGGTTATTATTGCGCTATACTGCCACCTACTGACACAGAATATTATTTAATTTCTCTGCCAGTCATCACATTGCAGGCACAGATGTGCAACAATGGCAAATTATTTGCAGTAACTCAATAAAAAATGTTTGTTGGACCAATTAAGTAAAATCTAATTTCCCACGGCACACAGGACGATCTCTCGCGGCACAGTGGTTGAAAATCACTGGTTTAGTAAATCTATCGCTGACATCGCTGTATTCTTCCTCTTTATAGAGACTTTTGTTTTCTACCAAAAATTATTCGCGCTGGTACATGGCTTAAAAAGACTGTTCAAAGGGGGAACATTATTGAAAAAAGCTGGAGAACCACTGCCTTAAAAAAAAAACTTTTTTGGGGATGCCAGATGCATGTAAGAAATGTCTAGATACTCATACGTGAGAAAATAAAAGTGGGAAATTGTGTTTTCTTTGTAATTTGGGTGAACTAACCCTTGAACTGTTTTGTAGTTGACATAAATTTAATATATAAAATACACATTACATGACATACTAAACAACTGTATACAAAATCGTATAATGCAGTATGAAATCTTCACAATGCCATTCTTTGTATACAAATAATGTTTCTATACATGTTTCATTTACATTTTTTAGATTTAGACATGTGATTTTAAAACCTTTGTGTTAAACAACTACAGTGAGGAGTTGAGCTGCCGGCAGAGACGGGAGGAGAGGCGACGCTCAGCATCTCAGGACAGATGTTCCCTCCATCACCTGCTTCTGGAACAACAACCGGGCCAAATACACACATTACTGAGGCATAAAGGTACTAAATGGATGGCAAATACACACATTACTGAGGCATAAAGGTACGAAATAGATGCATATGTGCACACTGGAGACACTTTCTGTTTTCTGTGATCTTTGATAAATAAATGCTGACACCTTGATGATATCTACTGTAGACAAGAGATCATGTTTGAGGTGATTGAGAGCCTCTATTTAAAGGACAAATCCGGCGCAAAATAAACCTAGGGGTTAATAACACGTGTACCGAGTCGACCGTTCTCTGGGATATGTTTTCATGCTAATCGATAGTGACCAGTTTTAGCGCAAACCGCTAATTAGCTTATAACGCTAGTCGTCGGGGCACGAGGAAAGTAAAAATAAAATCTCTATTTCTATACCACTAACAAGGCTCAAAATATCACCACACTTCCACGGCAGCATAATGAGGGTCCCTACATGTAAACCGAAGCATTGAGAACTTTGTTCACGTTAACAGACAGGCGCCATCTTGGGAAAACAGTCACGACCAGTTGAACGACAAACGCCGTGTAACCAGTAACATATGCTGCGTTCCAGACACAATTTTTAGCCCGTAAGTTACAACTTCAAGTCACGACTCACTACTTGGTAGCGTTCCAGACAAAGTCACGACAAGCCCTTCTAGCTAGCGTTAGCTAGCGGCTACCTAACGTTGACGTTAGCTAGCACTAGCTGATACTAGCGATTTCTAGTCGGCGACATATTTTGGGCTTCATTTAATAAACATAACCTGTAGTAGTACACAATCGTATGTGTATTGTTTTGATTACAATGTGCGGAATTACTTTACGTTGCCTATTTATGTCTATTTATTTCTATTTCTCACCGCTAATCACCGGCGTCTGCACAGCATCAACAGGGGTCGCCATTGTTGTTTATGTGTGTGTGACGTCAAAAACTGTAACTGGGAGTACAACGATCTGGTACGAGTTCACGAGTAGTAAGTTACAGGTTTGACTGCCGTTACAGGCCACTTTCACCAAGGTTGCGAAAACACGAGTTACGGGTTGCCTGGAACGCGCCCATAGCTCAAGTACGGAGTTCGTCGTGACTGTTTTCCCAAGATGACGTCTGTCTGTTAACGTGAACAGTAGCCTACTGTCTGTCTTTGGTGCTATTTTGAGCCTTGTTAGTGGTATAGAAATTGTAATTTCTTTTTACTTTACCCGTGCCCCGACGACTAGCGTTATAAGCTTATTAGCGTTTTGCACTAAAACTGGTCACTATCGATTAGCATGAAAACATATCCCGGAGAACGGTCGACTCGGTACACGTGTTATTAACCCCTAGGTTCATTTTGCGCTGGATTTGTCCTTTAAATAGAGGCTCTCAATCACCTCAAACATGAGCTCGTCTACTGTAGATATCATCAAGGTGTCAGCAAAAGAGGATCACTCCAAGGGCCACACATGTAGAGTTTATTGACGTGCTTTTGTTACTGCATGTCACTTTTTAAAAACATTTTGGTAGCTTTTTTTCCTCATTTGTGTTGTTTTTGTTCCAACATTTTTGTAGCTTTCTCAGACATTTTTGTACGCTTTTGTCGCATTTTTGTTGACATGAAGCCCTACAAAAGTCATCAAAAGAGTTCCTTCTGTGGGAAGTCTCAGAGTTGGGAAATCTGCCATATTCTGCTTTGAATGTCAGGTAATGGCAGTTTAAAAAACACTTTCCTGTGTTCTTGGTTTGGCGCACAACTAGGCGGGGCCAAAATGTATTGTGAACCCAAATTTACATACGGGCCGGATCTAAATCTGCAAGGGGCCGGATTTGGCCCGCAGGCCTTGAGTTTGACACGTGCCCAACATCATGCCATCACCAGAAACTTCAAAGTGTTTGCTCTGGAAGAACAGCACCCACTTCCTGTTTTGGGCTCTAACGCGACCCAGAAGTTTTGTCCCTTCTGCCGTAGCACTGCCGAGCAAACTATCTCGCTGGCCCCGCATGGATCTGTTCTCCTTGTTGTTAATGTACTTGTTCTGTGTGTCTTTATACCTGTCTTTATGTATCTGTTGATGTATTTTGTCCGTGTAGGTATACTGCCCATGTGCATGTAACAGACTGTGAAAACAAATTTCCCTCACGGGACATAAATATGTATTCTATCTATTCCCTCTGACGCTCATCTTAGCGATGATTCGGTGGAGGTTATAATAAACCGGTGCAGAGCCCGTTTGAAACATGCCTGTGCGGAAAGGACAGGTATCGCTGCTTGCAGCTTTCTGGAGAACCGCTCATCCAAACAACTTCACACCCGACACCGCCCTTCCTTGGGTGTGAAGTCGATCGAATGAACGTTATCGAGAAAATCAAAAGGACAGACAGACAGATTTTTACTCAGATAAAATCTGAGTAAATAATAAAAAATAAAAAATCCTCCTTAAAAGCACAATAATTCATTTAAATTAGTTCTAAGTTGTCAGACCGATTTAGGTTTCCTCTTGGCTTGCATCATTTCCTGCTGCTGCTTCAACCGTACTTCCTCCAGACTCATACAGCCACCTGTTCGTTCAGACAGACAGACACAGAGACACACACACACACACACACAGACAGACAGACACAGACACACAGACACACACACACACACACACACACACACACACACAGACACACACACACACACACACACACACACACACACACACACACACACACACAGACAGACAGAGACACAGACACACACACATCACAGTCACATTAATGTATAACAAACATATACAACATGAGAAATCTTCCTTTGTGTGCATCTCACCGACGCTGCTGGGGTCAATGGAGACGTACGCCATTGCTCTGCTCAGCCGAAGCTCCTCTAAAGCGGCGAGCTCCGCCTCCGCCTCTGCTCAACCAATCACACGTCACATAGCGTAAATAACATGGAAAACAGTGATAAATCTGACCACGGATGAAACACGGACGCGACAACTCACTTCTCTGGATCTCTCTTCTTTTCTTGGGGTTCGGAGGGATGACGGTGAAAGCTTTGTGACTGAAAGAGAAAAACACACTCGCTTGGTTTATCGTCTGTGTTGTTACATTATGAGTCAGCAGATTGTTCCAGGACCTGAATCCTTCAACTTAAAGGTCCCATGGTATGACAATGTCACTTTATGAGGTTTTTTACCATTAATCTGCGTCCCCCCAGCCTGCCTATGGTCCCCCAGTGGCTAGAAATGGTGATAGGTGTAAACCGAGCCCTGGGTATCCTGCTCTGCCTTTGAGAAAATGAAAGCTCAGATGGGCCGATCTGGAATCTTCTCCTTATGATGTCATAAGGGGAAAGGTTACCTCCCCTTTCTCTGCTTTGCCGTCCAGAGAATAGGCGATATGGACAGGCGAGCATGACGTAGTATTTCCGGTTAAATCTCAGGATGGATGTAAACTTCCGGTTATCAGAGAATGCTGTGCTACTGTATGCTACCATTGAATGCTTGTCGTCAAAACATCCAAAACTTTTAATTTTCGCCGTCGTTGTGTTGTTTATGTTAATGTTTTTACTTGTAATACTTTGTCTTGACTAATAACACGATGAATAAAACGTACGAAAGTGTCCTTTCAAAGACGGGATGGCAGCTCTTCCAGCCACCACTGCTGTGTGCCGCAATGTAGCTAGTGTCTGAAATATGCAATTCTTCTATTAGTTTTTTTTACTTTTCCCAAAGACAATGAATTACATAAACGGTGGGTGATTAACATCCGATGAGACAACTTTCTTATAACGAACACACAAGTCTGCAGCCAACACTTTTTTTTAAAACATGCGGTGTTGACATTGTTGCATGTAGCTACATGCTAACAGCAGTATATGTCATCTTGGCTGCCAACGTCGTTAAATTCTCCCCAATTCACATTACTCCTAAAACATTTTCTGTTGATGTAGTATTTGGTTTAAAAGCCTTTATTTTGACTGTAGAAATTGCTGCTATATTCTATTAGTGTCCACTGCTAACTATAGTAGCTACATGTTAACGGCAGTAAACATGTCATCTTGGCTGCCAATGTTGTTAAAATCTCCCCAATTCCGGGTCGCATTCCTGCTGAAACATGTCTGATTGGGTAGTGTTTGGTTCAGAACCCTTTATCTGTGATTAATGACGTTAGAAAGTGCTGCTTCGTTCCACTACAATCTAATGTTAGCATACTCCTAGCTAACTATTATGTAGCTGCATGCTAACGCAACATAGCTGTATCTTAGCTGTAATCTCGGCCAATGCTGGTAATTTCTCCCCAAATTCCGGTCACGTTACTACTGTGTAGTATTTGGTTTAGAACCTGAAGCAGGACGGAGTCATGACTTAATACACCAAAGCAAGGCTTCTAGCTCAGGCTAGCTAGCGTTAGCAAATTACATTTAAAGTTGCAAAGAAATTAAGAAACGTAAAATTTGAAGCCTTTATCCAATTTGCTACGTGGTGTCGTACTGGATGCCCTCCGTATATTATTAACAGATACACCTTGTAAACTTCATCTCTGCCATCATAACGGTCTACTGTCACTGTCTAATATTTTCTTCCGGTAACCGGAAATGTCCAAGCATCCTTACGCCAATGCGGAAGTGATGCGTGCATAGAGCCTATTTGGCCCACCCATGAGAAAGAGAGAGACATCATGGCTTTCAAAGAGCAAAGTGGCAGTTGGTCAAGGCCACACCCCCACCCTCCATCTTGCCCCCCCCTCCTCCTCAATAGCATTTAAAGCTACAGACACAGAAATGGCACATCCTAAGGAAAGCTCATTGTGGGACGGAGTTGAATCCGCGGCCGCTGCATCAAGGAGTAAACCTCTATATATGTGCGCCTGCTCTACCAACTGAGCTCTCCGGGCGCCCATAAAACAATATCTTAAACAAACGTTGATTAAGTTGATGAATTCATTGCTTTCATGATGATTGAGGCAAAAGGCTAAAGAAAGAAAAAAAGAAAGAAAAAAAGAAAGAAAGAAAGAAAGAAAGAGATCCATTGTTGTGTCTCTTGACTGTTGACATGGTGAGAAGAGCAATGAGGTCCAACAGGAGAAGAACTGAAGGTTGAAGGGAAAACAAAAGAACTACATTTTTCTTTTGGGCCAAATTATTTTCTTTTAGTTCTCTATTTTTATTTATTTTTTCTTGTGATATACTGAATACTTTCACCTTTCACCCCTTCTTCAGTCATCTAAAAATCCAGATACGAGATTAGGGCACTGAAGAGACAGACATGTGATGTGATGGGGGTGGGGGACCAGACAGAAACCACTTTATCTAAAAGTGATCATCACACAGTACATTTGGCTGGAGTCAGTTGTTTATGGACTCTGCGTGCAGGTTTGCAGCAGTTCACCCGCAGGTCTGTGATGCCAGCGGGGGGGTAACGCATGTGGGATTAATCCTGCAACAGATGGCCACAGACAGCAGCAGGGGGACGGATACTTCACGACAGTATTCCTGCCTTTTATTAGATACAAGTTGTATCACGATACGATATCATATTGATGCTTCGGACAACGATACAATATTTGCTGATACCACAAAGTATATAACAATACTGTTAATAACAATTACAAGTAAGGGTACTCATGTGGACAAAAATCTGAAGTGCCGGTAGTGAGTATTGGTAAGTACTGGCCCGGGGCGGAGCCACATGTTGTAAACATTCAGGGCTCAGCCCAAAGCTAGTATAGGGGGGGCCTGGGGCATGCTTCCTCAAGATTTCCCCCCCCCCATTCATGGCAGCTATTGCACAAGCAATTTGATATTAGAATGCCTAATTTGTGATAGTTGCAAAGGAAAAACTGCATGTGATTACCATAAAGTGGGCATGTCTGTAAAGGGGAGACTCCATAGAACCCATTTTCATTCAAATGTCTGGAGGTCAGAGGTCAAGGTACTCCTTTGAAAAATGGCCATGCCAGCCTAATGGAGTGTTATTTAGTCTCACATGATACCAATATCCAGCTTCACTCTAGCTTTATTCGGGGCATTTGAGAAAACATATGGCCCCAGAAGCCACCCCCCTCCCCCCCCCTCCCCGCCCCTGCTACTGGCCCATTTTCAGGCACTGGATCTGAATGCCCTCTCCTCTCTCACCTCTGACTTCTTGTCTCCGCGCGAACACCCTGCTGCTCCCTCTGACCCGGACAGGCGCTCATCTCCCGGCATTTTGGGTTACCAGCAGCAGCAGCAGCATGTTTCCCAGACTGACTCGCCCTCCGATTGTCCGGGTTTGTTTTGGGGGCGGTGGAGCTGGACCTGGCCCTCCTTTCACAGCTCCTTTTCAAGGCGGGGACCTCCGCTCCGGTGCGCCCCTCACACGTGTCCCGCGGCGGACACCTCGGGCAGCTCGACGCGCGGCTTTTACGCACAGCGGGGACTTTGAGCTGACTTTGTGCTCCGTTAACCGTGCGCACCTTCACCGGTTTGGTTTTCTTGACGTTTTGGCTCGTAGCCTCCACTGGTTTGGGCTTGATAACTTTCGTGGCTTGCATTTTTAAGTCAAAGTAACGCTTCTGTCTTCATGGAAGTCATCTTCTGCGGATTAAAAACTTAGAAAAATCTCAATTGTTCCTCTCAGTGGTTCGGTTGCTATGGACGATGCACCCATAGGTTGCACCATAGCAACGAGAATGTCAGTCAAGTCACACAGATCAGGCTAGGAGTTCTGGTGCGAACTTTCAAAATAAAAGCTTAATTAAAATGAAGCGGAAATGTTTCATGAGAAGAATGAAAGAAAATGGGGATAACAACAACAACAAAAATACCGGTTAATGTCGAACCTGTTATGCTGATGGATGGCATGTGGGTGCATTTTGCATTCCCGATTCACAAGCTCCTGATTCGATTACATTTCTAATTCAGAATCTGGACCACTAGCCTGGTCCTACCAGACTCTGGTGCGTTAGCCTGGTCCTACCAGACTCTGGTCCATTAGCCTGGTCCTACCAGAATCTGGACCACTAGCCTGGTCCTACCAGACTCTGGTCCGTTAGCCTGGTCCTACCAGACTCTGGTCCGTTAGCCTGGTCCTACCAGACTCTGGTGCGTTAGCCTGGTCCTACCAGACTCTGGTACACTAGCCTGGTCCTACCAGACTCTGGTCCATCAGCCTGGTCCTACCAGACTCTGGTACACTAGCCTGGTCCTACCAGACTCTGGTCCATCAGCCTGGTCCTACCAGACTCTGGTCCGTTAGCCTGGTCCTACCAGACTCTGGTCCATTTCATTGGTCCAGAGAGTCTGGCCTCTCTCCATTGACAAGTGTTAACTTCCTTGAAGGCGGTACTCTGTTGAAGTTTAAAACTATTGGATCTGCCCAGAGCCGCTCTGGATCTGCCGTAACCAATCGCTAAAGTTTGGTTGTGACATCGGCTTAGCATCGCTAGCGTTAGCGTTAGCCAACTCCTTCACCACTAACGGAGCGAGCTGGAAAATCAAACTGTTCCCGAACCCCGTGGGGAGGAGGGCCACAACATCATGGCCACCAACACAACTCTAACAACATAACTTCTGGATATTCAGCAGCGTTGCCGCAACCGACCGAATGGCTTCGCTCGCATCTTTCTCCGCCGCCATTACAGAACTACAACTCAAACTAGCGCACGACCTCAACGTCATCGTTCTCAGCCCCTCCCTCTGTTCACTGGTTGGACCGGTATAGATTGGGCTGGAGAAACCCAAGAATATACCGCAAACCCAGACGTAGTAGTGAAGGGAAATGAAAATTGAGCGGAAGTACGTAGGAGGGTGGCGCCAGGCTAGGAATTTCCGGTGGCAACAGAGCAATCCCGGAAGTGGAACGTCGTGGATATCGTATCATATCAGACACCAGAGTGAGTTGACTGCAATAAACTTACATTTTATTTCAGCAAAAAAATGCCACTCAATCCACTGAGATCAGATCACATCAGAGAGCGAGGAGGAGGGAAAGAGAGAGAAATAAAGGACGAGGAAATGATGTAGGACAGGTGGCGAAAGGAGGGAAGAGAGGAGAACCGATCTAACATAACATTCTACTAATCCTGCGTCCTCTGCAACAACTATATATCCTGAACTTTGCACATCTCTCAAATATTTTTTGCACATCCTGCATTAATCTATGCAGCCTCTTTTCTCTTTCTTAATGTTATTTAGTTATATGTATTTAGGGATGGACCGATTTTCGGCCCTGGCCGATCATCATCATGGCCGTTCTTTATTTACCTGATAACCAATAAAGTTAATACATTAAGTGCACTACTTGGCCTCGGCTACAGCTCCGTGTCTGTCCCTCTGCTTCGGTTTGTGTTACGTTGAAAGATTCTTATTTATAAAATGATTGCTTAAAGCATTTGAACAAAGTTTTGGGTTGGAGTTTGTAACATTATAAAATCTTGATTTTCACTTTTCATTTTCACTGTAAATGTATATCTGTTCCAAATATCGGTTATCGGTTTCATTAACTACTAATAATCAGCATTGGTATCGGGAAAAACCAGTATCGGTCCCCAATATGTTTGTTTCTGCATTTATTGTTTAGCAAATTCTTAGGTAGCGTTACTTACCTGGCAATAAATATTTTCGGATTTTATTTTGAAGGCAAAGCCGCGTGGTTTCCGGTGTTGTCCTGACTATGTGTGTGTCGAGTTTGACGCAGCTACAGATTAAAATCCGTGACGCAGCAGAGTATGTGTTGCCAGGATGGGTCCGAGGCCTTCAACCTGCTGTCCGTCCAATCACAGAGGCTCATCCAATTACTGACACGCGACTCCACTCAGGATACACCACAGGTCACGTGACCTCAAATTAACAGATTACAGTGTATATATCACCCAGCCTGTGTGTGTTTTGTTTTGTTTTAGTAACAACACACGAAGATAAACTACTTTTATAAAACAATAGTTTGATTTAAAGAAAATTAAAAGTAGAATATAATAAACTGACTCTTTTCCAAGTTAAAAAAAAAATCCTAAATCCTTTTTTCTTCTCAATACTTGTTAGCCTATTGCATATTTTTGCATATTACAATTAAAATATACTCTTGAATCGATTACCTTTTGTTAAAGCAGGAGGTTTGTTTTGAGTTTATTTTGTTTTGGGTCAATGCAAACATTTTATATTGTTCTAATTTAATTGAAATAAAATGATTGTGGGGGAAAGAAAACATCCAAAACAAACCATGGTGCATTTATTTTAAAAAGAAGGGGAAATCAATATTATTTACATTAACTGAAGAAGAGATTTAAACTTTGAACTGTTAAATATGTTGTGTCTCTGAGAAGAAGCAGAAGACTCTCTGCCATGTTGTTACCTTGTCACCTGTCCTGCTTTATGCTTTGTTTGGTTGCTAATCATTTTGCTTCTATGCTGTCTTGTTTTGTGCTAAATTCTGCTCGTGTTGTCTCTCTTTTTTTGCTTAACCCTCCTGTTGTCCTCGGGTCAAACTTTCTATATCAGAACTATGACAAAAGAACGTTGAAAAAAAGTGATAAATGTTGGAAAAGTATGCAAAAACGCAGGAAAAAAAATCCACAAAAACATTTTTTTTTTTTTTAAACGCTGAAAAAAGTGACAAAATGAACATAAAAAAACAAACATCGCCAAAAGGTGAAAAAAAAGTGACAAGAAAATTGGAAAAAACATCAGAAAAAGTGACAAAAATATAATTCAAAAAACGTCAAAAAAGTGACAAAAAAATTGGAAACAAAGTGACAAAAAAAATTGGAATTAAATCAACACAAACGTAAAGCAAAGTGTAGACAAAGAACAACAAAGTGTTGAAATTTCGACCCAGAAAAACACAAAGTTGCATGGTCGTCGGGAAGCCAACACAAGGGTTAAAGAATTCCCAGTATGGCTCCAGGAGGCACCCCTACAGAAAAAGGGGGGTTTGGAGCCCAGGGGTCCCAGTATGGCTCCAGGAGGCCCCCCTATACAGAAAAAGGGGGGGTTGGAGCCCAGGGGTCCCAGTATGGCTCCAGGAGGCCCCCCTATACAGAAAAAGGGGGGGGGGTTTAGAGCCCAGGGGTCCCAGTATGGCTCCAGGAGGCACCCCTACAGAAAAAGGGGGGTTCGGAGCCCAGGGGTCCCAGTATGGCTCCAGGAGGCTTTTTTTTTTCCATATATGCCTTTTCACCACGGATGTGGCATTTTTATCCCCTGAATAATCATGCATTTTATTAATTTGCACTGTCCCATTCTTAAATAGAAACGGGATTGAATTGAATAAAGATTATAATCTTTGATAGGCTACATTAAGATGGTAATAATTACTCATGCACAACGCTGAATGCCGGATAATTCAATGTCCTATTTGTAGGTTGTGGTATTGCTCCTTGAGTGTGCTATAGTGAAACGGGGTCAGCCCTGTTTCTAAGATTTTTCTTAAAATTAGGCCCTATGTTAGGGTTAGCGTTATATTCCATCTGTAGTCCATTGCTACTGGATAATAGGTTGGGTGTAATTGGCTACCAAATTGGGAGAAAGGGGGATACAATCTGATACAAATTTATGAAAAAGGAAATGTGGGAATATAGGGCCTAATTTTGGAAAGAAATCTTAGAAATGTGGGAACATAGGGCTGTGGGAACATAGGGCCTCATTTTCAGTGAAAAAAAAATTCTTAGAAATGTGGGAACATAGGGCTGTGGGAATATAGGCACGCTCCCGGAGTAACATTGCATGCTGCAGCTCGGTTGTTTCTGGGAGAGTCTGTGCGGTCCTCCTGAGCTCTGAGTGGTGCTGTCTCGCCGCCGCAGCCCTGTGAAAACTGCCTTCCATTGCATTTCTCCTTCCATCCAGCGGACTAACCAGGCCCCTCGCAGCCGCTTCACGGTGGCCCAGAGGCGGGCTGATTCCCACCACAGACCCGGCAGGTGTAGTAGCGGTGGTGGTACACCGGAGGACAGCGGGCACCACAACCCCCCCGTTTTAGTGCTGGATTTACGGACTGCTCGGTGGGAAAAGCCCGGGATGTGACGAAATCCTAATCAAAGTGCGACACATGCACACAAGCCCATGCACATCATAAACAGGGCCCGTTTTGCGCTGCAACTTTGCGGGGTTTTTGTTGCCTCTCTGCAAGAGTTTAAAGGCAGATCATCGCAGGTGAGGCTGGGGGATTATTATCTGGGGGAGCGTGACGCGCACTTCGCAGCAGCAGCAGCCCCTGCGCTGTCAGACGAGGAAGTGAGGCTTCATACACGCCCATTTCAGCCTGTCGACCCTGCTGTAAAAGAATAGAGCCGCTCATCAGATAACAGCAACAGACTTTCTAAACATGCGTTCACTTTCGGATGGACGACACCGGGAATAACCTGCAGGACGACGCCGATTTCAGCGGGTAGGTGACCGAAGCGCTTCACGCGTAACGTGGACGTGACAATTTCCCCCAAATGTTATTATCGTGAGACTTCTGCACTGTGAAGGCCTGTCTCCATCTTTTTTTCTTTCTTTTTTTTGATAGTCACATGCATGATCTCTGGCCTGAGTGTCAGTGGCGTGCAGCGTGACTCACAATTAGTGTCATCGCCGTCGTCTGCGGGAATAACGTGTCGCTGGCAGGTCTACAGTTTACAGACTGCGGGCCAGATGTGAGCATCTGCCCGCACTCTGTGTGCGTGGCGAAGCACCTGCTTGCGTGATGATGTTGCGTGAATTTAGCAGAGTTCAGGCTGCAGACTGAGTCCCTTAATTCAACATGAAACCCCCCCTTTTGAGGAGATTTTGCACCCACTTCCATCTGTAGGCAGCTAACTTTGCATCTATCTTAGTCGTTTTGCATTTTTGTGTGTGATTGCGTTGCATCTATTTTAGTGGGGTTGCTTCCTGTTTTACATATTTGGTTAGTCATTTAACATCTGTTTGTGATTGTCTATATATTTTAAGTCATTTTGCATCTTTTTTGTGAATGTTTTGCTTCTATTTTTAGTCGTTTTGCAGCTTTTTTTGTGATCGTTTTGCATCTATATTTAGTCCTGTGGAGATAACTTTCAGTATGTTACACTGTAGTAGCCTAACTAGGACTGGGTATCGCCAATAATTTCCCGAATCAATTCGATTCCAATTCACAAGGTCCAGATTCGATTACATTTTCGATTCATTATCAAGTAGGTTTGGGAAATTTCAGTTACAATACAAATTTTGCTCGGAAATAAACCAGATTCTCAGAGAACTTCTGCTGTAAATTGTACGAACAAAAAGCAACCCTCAAATATGTTTTATAATTCACCAGGTTCATGTTTACATTAAGAACTGACCCCCAAAAAGTGTATGGTGGGTTATACATCAGTGGTGGTTTTAAAAGATTGATTTTGGGATCACAGATCACTTAAACAAAGATCAATTTTAATTAGAAACTCAATTATTTTAAAGGCATACTACGTAACATTTCTCTCTTCAGTCCCCCTACAGGTAGTCTCATTGGAAATACAGCCACGCGAGCTGTAGTTCCAATAAGACCACCTGTAGGGGGACCGAAGAGAGAAAAGTTACGTAGTATGCCTTTAACCCAGCCCTAATAGTAACATGGGTACCTCTCTTTCTGTATGGGGGGGGGTCCTGGAGCCATACTGGGACCCCTGGGCTCCAAACCCCCCTTTTTCTGTAGGGGTGCCTCCTGGAGCCATACTGGGACCCCTGGGCTCCAAACCCCCCTTTTTCTGTATAGGGGGTGTCTCCTGGAGCCATACTGGGAATTCTTTAACCCTTGTGTTGGCTTAATTGACAGATTAATTGATAATGAAAATACATTGCAGCCTTAACTGCTGCATTACGTCACTAGTCATGTATTTACGATTTCAGAAAAAGAACATTAATAATCCCACTTTACATTCAAGAAAGAGTTATCTACCCTTTATTAATGTTTTCCAAACACGGTGTATAATACACTTTGTATTGATACTACCCCTCCATATACATATAAGAGTATTATAAATATATTATGATGACTCCCTGACTACGATCCCTGTGGTTCTCCAGGCAACATGTCGGGCAGCACACTCTGACTTTAAGTCCCTGTAGGGTGGTTTTCAGTTTTGTCACATGAACTGCTGCCATGGCTCTGATAACATGGGCGGATTATGAGACAACGGGCCCCTGGGCCCAGACATATAAGAGGCCCCCCACCCTGTCTACATAACAACTACATCTACTTTTAGTCATCTGGTTTGCTTGTTTTGCGTATCTTTGCATCGCTGTGATTGTTTGGCATCTATTTTAGTTGCTCTGCTTCCTTTTAACGTATCTTTACATAATTTAGTCATTTTGCATCGTTGTTGTTTTGCTTGTTTTACAAGTATTGTTCGTCTTTTTGCCTCTTTTTTGTGATTGTTTTGCATCTCTTGTAGTCCTTTTGCATCTTTTTGTGATGGTTTTGCATCTATTGTAGTCCTTTTGCATCTTTTTGTGATGGTTTTCCAGCTATTGTAGTCCTTTTGCATCTTTTTTGTGATCGTTTTGGTATCTATTGTAGTCCTTTTGCATCTTTTTACGATGGTTTTGCATCTATTCTAGTCCTTTTGCATCTTTTTTGTGATTGTTTTGCATCTATTGTAGTCCTTTTGCATCTTTTTGTGATGGTTTTGCATCTATTGTAGTCCTTTTGCATCTTTTTTGTGATTGTTTTGCATCTATTGTAGTCCTTTTGCATCTTTTTTGTGATTGTTTTGCATCTATTGTAGTCCTTTTGCATCTTTTTGTGATGGTTTTGCATCTATTGTAGTCCTTTTGCATCTTTTTTGTGATCGTTTTGTATCTATTGTAGTCCTTTTGCATCTTTTTTGTGATCGTTTTGCATCTATTGTAGTCCTTTGCATCTTTTTTTGTGATCGTTTGCATCTATTGTAGTCCTTTTGCATCTTTTTGTGATCGTTTTGCATCTATTGTAGTCCTTTTGCATCTTTTTGTGATGGTTTTGCATCTATTGTAGTCCTTTTGCATCTTTTTTGTGATCGTTTTGTATCTATTGTAGTCCTTTTGCATCTTTTTTGTGATCGTTTTGCATCTATTGTAGTGCTTTTGCATCTTTTTGTGATGGTTTTGCATCTATTGTAGTCCTTTTGCATTTTTTTTGTGATTGTTTGGCTTCTATTGTAGTCCTTTTGCATCTTTTTGTGATGGATTTGCATCTATTGTAGTCCTTTTGCATCTTTTTTGTGATGGTTTTGCATCTATTGTAGTGCTTTTGCATCTTTTTTGTGATGGTTTTGCATCTATTGTAGTCCTTTTGCAATCTTTTTGTGATGGTTTTGCATCTATTGTAGTCCTTTTGCATCTTTTTTGTGATTGTTTTGCATCTATTGTAGTGCTTTTGCATCTTTTTTGTGATGGTTTTGCATCTATTGTAGTCCTTTTGCATCTTTTTTTGTGATCGTTTTGCATCTATTGTAGTCCTTTTGCATCTTTTTTGTGATCGTTTTGAATCTATTGTAGTCCTTTTTCGTGTCTTCATGGTCGTTTTGTGTCTCTTTGTAGTTATTTTGTGTGTTTTTTTTCCAGCGACCTCTGGCCTGTGCCCGGTACGCCCGTTCAGTAATCTATCCATGGTTTATGGTAACCTTATTGTGTGTCGCTGGAGGAGACGTTCAGTGGTGTGGGCTAACATTTTAAACTTCGGCATCAGTGACAGCTGTGATAAATGGTTCAGATGAAGGACATCTGTCGCATTATCATGTCCTCAAAACAAGCTGGAGGGATTGTTCAACACACTCGGTTCATCACTGTTACACAACAAACTAAACTTGGTTTTATGCTCTGTGTGTGGATTTGTTTCAGTTTCATCAGAGGATGTCTGGTTTTTTTGTTCCTCATGAATGGGAAAAGCTGTTGTAATATTTTAAATAAAGTTTTACAGACTGTAGCCAGGATTTTAGAAAGTCATCGAACTGAAAGTCACCAAACTGTTTTCATTATTTTTTATTTTTTTTAAGGTTTATTTAAGTGTAGCAGTTCAGCAACTCCTTATTAACTCAACACAACCAACTAAACTGTTTCTTTGTCTCGATAATTAGTACCAGAGACACAGACCTATTAACATAGAGGACCGTTTTATTTCCCAGCACAAAACTCTACTCGTTCTTTATTCATCAAGAGGGAGAGAACAATAGGTTGTGTTTTAACTTTCAGGGCTGAGACCGAGACAAGACCAAACAACTGAAACATACAGTATATACACAACTAGCTATTATGTACAGCTAATATTTGCTAAATCCCTTTGGGTGAGGGGTGAAGGAGAGTCTTGGTGCAAAGGCAGATTGATAACTTTAGCTAGCTAGCGTCGCAAGCGTCACTTACACCTACACTTAGCTTTCATATGCTTCCTTACTAAGTGCCGATATCGATTTGAGTATTCCCAGCTGTGTCGGTTAGCGTTACATTAGTCTATTTCACTCATTTAGGCCGGATATCCGTTGCCTTGGGCTTCCTTTGTGTTGGCATACATTTATATCTTTTTGTTCTGAGGACTAAGGTTAACTGCTCCTCAGATCTCTGCAGGGTAAATCCAGACAGCTAGCTAGACTATCTGTCCAATCTGAGTTTTCTGTTGCACGACTGAAACAACTTTTGAACGTCCACACGTTCCACCAAAACAAGCTCCTTCCTGAGGCTATTTTGCAGCGGCATGGCGGCTCATCTCCGGCGCTTAGCACCGCCCGAGACGATTGTGATTTAAATTGGTTTAAAGAAATGCCAATAAACCAGAGCACGTTTTCCCCCCATCCCCGAATGCTGTGTGGACTAGCCAGACCCTCCTCCAGCGTGCTTTGAAGGAGAGTCTGGCAAAGCGAGACTAGCCTTACATTGCAGAATTTACACACCGCTGTGCGTTTTCTTTTAGATGTTGTTTTGCAAATAAACTCTTTTAAAACATAATTAATAAAATGTATTAAATAAAACGTTATTACCGACGATTTTGCCTGACGTGTCCCAGACAGCCAGAGTTTCTTCTCCTGTCACCTGCGTATACTTTGGGAGTGCGTGTTAAGCGGGGTGGGCAGAGGGGGTTAACGGTGAGACATTTCAAATTAGAAATGAGTCCAGTTATTGGATGCATTTGAAGCAGGAAGTTTTACATCCAATCACAGTAACGATGTTAACACATAAATCAGACGGGAGCGTGCCTATGTTCCCACAGCCCTATGTTCCCACATTTCCTTTTTCATGAATTTGTATCAGATGTTATCCCCCTTTCTCTCAATTTGGTAGCCAATTACACCCAACCTATTATCCAGTAACAATGGACTACAGATGGAATATAACCCTAACCCTAACATAGGGCCTCATTTAAAAAAAAAAGTGGGAACACAGGGCTGACCCCAATCAGACGATACACAGGTAATTTCGTGATATACTGTGGTCTTGAAATAAAATCCCGAGTCCTCTTCATCCGAGACCGAGACAAGACCAAGTAAAAATGTTGTTGTGACGGTCTTGAGTACTACAACACTGCCAGTTCATGCATCTTATCTGACCACATCTTAAAAGCAGAAGTGTTTATTTGTTCATATGTTAGATGTTGTTGAAGGTATTCCTGGTTTTGCAGTCTGAGAAAAGTCATTTAGTTAGTTTTGATGCTCACTTTGAATTTACATTCATTTGGCTTAGGTGGTGCCCAAAACCTTAAAGGAACACGCCGACTTATTGGGACTTTGTCTTATTCCCCGTATCCCCCAGAGTTAGATAAGTCCAAACATACCCTTCTCATCTCCGTGCGTGTTGTAACTGTGTCTGACGCCCCCACCGCTAGCCTAGCTTAGCACAGATCCTGAAGGTAACCGGCTCCATCTAGCCTAGCTTAGCACAGATCCTGGAGGTAACTGGCTCCATCTAGCCTAGCTTAGCACAGATCCTGGAGGTAACCGGCTCCATCTAGCCTAGCTTAGCACAGATCCTGGAGGTAACCGGCTCCATCTAGCCTAGCTTAGCACAGATCCTGGAGGTAACCAGCTCCATCTAGCCTACTGCTCCCAATAAGTGACAAAATAATGCCAACTTGTTCCTATTTCCATGTTGTGATTTGTATAGTCACAGCGTGTACAAATAACAAGGTCACATGAGACACAGCCATCTTCTAACCGGATACAAACTGGGAACTATATTCTCAGAAGGCGAAGCACTGCTACTTCTGCTACTTGGGCGGAGTGATTAGCGCAAGCACCTGAGAAGCCCCGTTGTTACTCTCTGCTCCTCACCACGGGGCTTCTCAGGAGCTGTGAGCAAATCACTCCGCCCAAGTAGCAGGTTACCTCCAGGATCTGTGCTAAGCTAGGCTAGCGGTGGGAGCGTCAGACAGAGTTACAACACGCACGGAGATGAGAAGGGTATGTGTGGACTTATCTAACTCTGGGGGATACGGGGAATAAGACAAAGTCTCAATAAGTCGGTGTGTTCCTTTTAAGATGACAATAAAAACTCTGGAAAATGAAGTGTTTTTAAGTGTGTTAATTCTCTGTTGCAGTGCGTTAAAGTGTTGAAGGATGGACAGGGAGCTGTTTCGTCAGAGCCAATCAGAACACAGAGAAGCCTCCAATGGAACCAGCCTTCAGACTTCCACCACCACGGCTGACACCTCCGCCCCTGCAACCCCGACGCCTCCGCGGCTCACCCCCAACCCCATGCTCCTGGACTCCCCCGTGCCCACAATGACGCCCACCACCTCCTCCCCTCCTCCCCCTCTCACCCCCGCTCCCTCCGTCTCCGCAACCCACGTCCTGAAGATGGCGGCAGCGGCCACGGCCGGCGCTCCATCTCCCCACATCCTCGTCCCCGCTCCCCCTAAACTCACCTCCACCGCAACCCCCGCCCTCCGCACGTACTCTCGCCCGATCCTTCCCTCCCCAGCGGGCGCCTCCAAAGCACCTACCACACAGACCTCCTCCTCTCTTCTCCCTCCTTCCTCTTCTTCCTCTCCCGTCAGAGCCAGCGCCACCTCGCCCCTCCTCTCTTCTTCTTCTTCTTCTTCTTCTTCTTCTTCTTCATCTTCTGCTGCAACGCACAGCATCACCGCCATGTCAGCCAAGACCTCCAGCAGCCTGACCAATGGGAACACAAGGCCTGCATCCATGCCGACCTCCACACCGATCACGCCATTTCACACACCGGCCAGTCCACCTGGCAGACAGGTAACTGGGAGGGAGGGGCGGACACACACACACACACACACACACACACACACACACACACACACACACACACACACACACACACACACACCCACACACACCCACCATTTAAAAATAAGAGTGTATGGCTTGGGGTACAGTATAACAGATATAACACATTAACTAAATATTTTGCAGAAGTAAGTGTAGGTCAGTGTTGGAGCTTACAGTTTCCTCTCCGTTTGCTTTCATCTGACTACGTTTCACATCCTCCTCGGCCTCAGGTTACACATCTCTGGCTTTGTAACAGGTGCCGTTACATGCGTTTCATCTCTACTGAAAGAGAATTGTCTAGTCTTGGGTTCGATCATTTCACACGCAGCAAAGTTCTAATTGCTGTTGATTGAAACTGGGATCATTTTTTAGTGCGATTTAAGAATCACTCCACTGAATGAGTGGGGGAAAGTGAGTAGTGATGCTCCAGATGAAGATGTTTTTGCGTGAGTATATAGGAGCCACCTTTCAGTCCTACAATGGGGGTGAGTATTGATACTTAAAACACTAATTAGTGGAGTATTTCTAAATTGCACCCGTTTCTAACTTTGAGAACGCACACACAACAACAATAGGAGTAAACCTCTATATATGGCTGCCCGCTCTACCAACTGAGCTATCCGGGCGCCCTTAAACACACTTATTTTAACCTGAACCACGATCACGAAGTAGTTTTGTTGCCTAAAGAGGTTCTGCACTGCAGGGCCAGAGCAGGCGCCTATGATCGCTGGTGTTGCTGGACATTCGAAGGATAATGCATGAAATAAATGTGTGCGTAACTTTTCGTAAGATATAAGAACAGTTGTATGAGAATACGTTGCCTGTAGATTGAGATAGAGATTCAAGTACCATTTGAGAAATAAGGTTAAAAGAGTGCTGCTTTTGTATTAAAAAAACCTTTCCATCGATCCATTGTGGGACTGGCTCTAGTGGCTGTAATTCTGCACCAAGGCTGAATTTTGGGAAAGAGACTTCAGATACAGTATTAGGGGACCACTAAGGTCTATATAAAAGAGATTTCAGATACAGTATTAGGGGACCATTAAGGTCTATATAAAAGAGACTTCAGATACAGTATTAGGGGACCACTAAGGTCTATATAAAAGAGATTTCAGATACAGTATTAGGAGACCACTAAGGTCTATATAAAAGAGACTTCAGATACAGTATTAGGGGACCACTACGGCCTATATAAAAGAGACTTCAGATACAGTATTAGTGGACCACTAAGGTCTATATAAAAGAGACTTCAGATACAGTATTAGGGGACCACTACGGCCTATATAAAAGAGACTTGAGATACAGTATTAGTGGACCACTAAGGTCTATATAAAAGAGACTTCAGATACAGTATTAGGGGACCACTGAGGCCTAGATAAAAGAGACTTCAGATACAGTATTAGGGGACCACTAAGGCCTATATAAAAGAGACTTCAGATACAGTATTAGGGGACCACTAAGGCCTATATAAAAGAGACTTCAGATACAGTATTAGGGGACCACTAAGGCCTATATAAAAGAGACTTCAGATACAGTATTAGGGGACCACTAAGGCCTATATAAAAGAGACTTCAGATACAGTATTAGGGGACCACTAAGGCCTATATAAAAGAGACTTCAGATACAGTATTAGGGGACCACTAAGGCCTATATAAAAGTGACTTCAGATACAGTATTAGGGGACCACTAAGGCCTATATAAAAGCATCCAAAGAGCACCATGTCATGGCTCTGCATCCAGTTTGTACCGTGCTGCGAGATCTGTATCCTGCGTGTAAGCAAAACGTGTTATGTAAATACAAAGACCCTTCTTTGCCTAGATGCAATCTTAGGTATTTTGAGGCAAGGGTTTTATCAATGAACTCCAAACCTGTTTGTTAAGCTCTGGAAACTACACTTGGATGACAGAGAGCAACTTTTGGTGATACCAACAATGAATTTTCTTGACGTACTGGACAGTTTTGCATTTGAATTGTTTACTCTTGGTTTCCACACTTTGCGCACACACACACACACACACACACACACACACACACACACACACACACACACAGTATTGCTTTTCTAGGAAATGTAAGAAGATGTCCTCACTCTAAAGATCTTCCTGATTCCCTTCCCTCCTCTCCTTTCTTTTGTTCCAGGTATCACACACTCATCCTGTGGGCACACCTGGTCTGGTGCGAGCCAATCCGAGCCCCTCCCTTGTGAAGCAGAGGGTATCCCAGCAGACATTGCTCCTGGGGAAAGGTCTCAAAGGGTCTGGCCAAGACCAGGTGCTGCTTAGAGCTCAGATGGTAAACATAGAGAGACAGAGAGACACTCACTCACCCACCCACCCACACACTCACTCACACCTCTGATCAGCGTAACAACATGTCGACAGATATAAGTTGGACAGTACTGTGTGTAAGACTGATTTAATGAGACACGAATAAGACAGAAGAGCTAATTAACTTTATATTAGGACAGTTTTCACAGCCATGTTGGATTTTAAGGTTTAGGTAGTGGGAGGTTCTCCCGCCTTTCCGAGTCAGAAATTTGACTTCAGGGGGCGTTTCAGTTGAAATTTCCAACTTGGACTTCGGAAATTCCGACTTCCCAGTTCAAATTCAACGCACCAATAATCTTGGCTCGTCCTCAAGGCCCTTACTTTGGGAACCACTGCACTACAGCACCAAATGTGGATTAATCCACTGTTGAAAATAGTTCCAAACTAATTTTTTTCCCCTTCCGTTGGATTAAAAACTACAGTGAGCACCTGATTTAGGAAATTACTGATGAAACTATACATTTGCGAGGCGTTTAAAGATTCACGTCGAACCATGTCTCATGTCTAAACAATAAAATGCAGAGAATAGGAGGTAGCGATTAAGATATTTCAGTGTGGAGGGGTTATGAGTCACTCGCACTAAAAAAAAACAAACATGCATATTCATCTTCAGCGCTTGAATACGATTAGACTCGGTGCTTTAATCGCTGCTCTCCTCTGTTTATTTCCTCCTGTTTACTGTCTCCTTCCTGCAGCTGATTCTTACGTCTGCTATGCGACCTGCCCTGTCCTCCTCTTCCTCCTCTTCCTCTCCCCCTTCCTCTAACCCTGCCTCCGCTCAGGTGAGCAGCCGAGCAAATCCGACCTTTCTCATGTGTGCATGTATGATTTTCAACCACTAAGTTAGCCTCGCTTGTTACCGTTGCGCGGCTGTCAAGCTTTCCATTCTGGCACAGCACATGTGGGGTTTGCAGTGATTTTTAACATGCAAAACATGCATTCGGATCTCCGCGTTTAACTATGTATCTTTAAATTAGTGCTGTCAGTTAAAATGCATTATTAACGGCGTAAATCTTTTTATCGCGAGATTAACGTTCTTTTTGGCCTTGCAAATTTTGTAGTTTTTTTTCACATGCTGTTGCAACAACTAGTAACGTTAGAAAAACTACAACACCACACCGGATCTAGCTAGACCGGAAACCAAACAACAGGCACGCCGCACACACTTGTTTGGGCTTGCGAGCCGGCCAAAGAGTAGTAGGCTAACGTTACGTTTTAAGTGGATGGCGAGCGAGACGCCAAAATGGATGCCAGTAAGATTCTGAATGGAAAGTTTACTTTTAAAAAGTTGCCAAATGGTTCCATTGACAAGACCAAAGTGATCTGTGTGTTTTGTCGTTGTGAACTGAGCTATCATCGCAGCACGTCCAGTCTGAAATACCACTTGATGGCCAAGCACACAGCTGATGCCAATCCCCCCCCCCCCCGTCAAAGCCAGGCGACAAAAGCACAAAGCAAGCCGATCCACTTTTCCATGTTGATGAGAGCATTAAAATGAGAAAATAATGGGACAAAAAGAAATCTAGGAACATTTAGAATAGATAACAATGTGCAATTAATTGCGATTAATTGTCAGTTAACTATGACATTGCGATTAATCGCAATTCAATATTTTTATCGTTTGACAGCAGTACTTTAAACGTTACAGTTACGGCTGAACAGAAATGAACACGTTTTCCCATTTCACACATGGTGATTTATGTGTTAGCGCGACAGCACGGTGATTCAGCCCCTAGGCGGATGTTATCTTTTGACCGAGCCAGGCTGGTTCCTCCTGTTTACAGTCTTTGTGCCTAGTTACTAGTCTTAACATAACCAAATCCAATATAGAGTGGCACAGAGGCGCTAATCTATGACAGCATCCAGGACCGGCTTCCACAAATGAAAGTAGTTTGTTAGCGGTATGCTAACTCTTAGCCTGAGAAGTAAAGCTGGGTTTCTTCTAGGGGTGTGAATCTTCACTGGTCTCACGATTCTATTATCCTGTCAACGATTCAAATCAATATCACGATGCATCACAATGTGTCACCTCCTCAATTTTATTATATATCGCTACACGTCGTTTTCATCAACACATTCAAGCAGTCAGATATATTTGAACTCCCTTTTTAGTGCATCTGCTCTTAAAAAGACACTTCCTAAATGTGGCGGAGTCTGAACACAGCACACTACAGACAAAAACTAAAACAAAGCAGCGACCGTCCTCTGAGAGGCTTAGCATCCAAGATCTAAACTGATGCAAGTATCCATAGGAGAACTCCCAATTGCAAGGAAATGGGAGCGAGAGCTGAGCACTGAGGGGAACGTAATTAATTGGGAGACAGTTTGGGACAACATTTTCCATTGTTCCGAGAACCCAAATCACCAGCAGATCCACTTCAACATATGGTTATATCGGTTATGGTCCGTCATCGACCGATGCAGAATCGTCCAGGTCCGCATCACGATGCATCGATTCATTTCAACACTAGTTTCTACTGTAGGCACTTAGCCGGACGTGCCAATGATTGCAGTTTAAGTTTGAGCAGACAAATGAAATAAAGATAAAATAAAAGTTGAATTCATTCCTTGTGTTTATGGTTTATGGTTATGTAAGACAAGACAACTGTCTGCCGTCCCTGAAAGTAAAAAGATGTGTTTGAGATCTAACGATGTTTTTCTCTCCTCTGCAGCTCCAGAGTCTCACCCTGAGGCCTCCTCCCCCCGGGGCCCTCACCATCCCCCCCTCCCTCCGCCTCAAGCCCCCCTGCGCCTCCCTGCCCCCCCTCTCTCGCCCTCAGGCCCCCCTCTTCCCCCCTCTTAGGCCGCGCCCGGAGCCCAGCGCCACGGCAACGGAGAGCCCCAGCACGCCCAGCCGCCACCTCTCCGTCCCACCTCCAAGTAGGTCCTGGGGGGGAGGGGGCGGGTGTGACACTCACTGGGAGTGATCTCAGGAACAACCGGTTTCATTTTTATTTGGTAGTTTGGTTTCAGGAGTTGGAAGACACTTAAAAGTAAAAAAATAAAAACTGTATTTACATCAATCTGGCAATCAACACATTAGGATTAAATTAGTAATCACGCTTTCCATTAATCCAACAAAAGAATTAGAAATGCTATAGAAATGTTATTGATGCTGCACACAGTCAAGTTTGTTTTAATACTGATGCTTAATAATGTTGTAAATGGGCGCCTGGGTAGCTCACCTGGCAGAGCGCGCGCCCATATATAGAAATATAGGGCTCTATTTTAACGATCTAAGCGCACGGCGCCTGGTGCAGGTGTGTTTAGGGCGTGTCCAAATCCACTTTTGCTAGTTTGACGGCGGAAAAAAGGGTCCGTGTGCCGGGCGCATGGTTCTAAAGGGTTGTACTTAGTGTCTTCATTAATCAGAGGTGTGTTTTGGGCGTAACATGCAATCAACCAATCAGAGATCATCTCCCATTGCCTTTAAAAGCCAGGCGCGTTTGGACCTTGGCGCATTGCTATTATGATATAAGTAATATTCTTATTTGTAATCTTCTGCATGTGTGTGTGCTGCTGTGCGTCCCTGTGTGTGTAACAAGCATAGTGTGACGCGCTGTGCACGAGCCTAGGAGCATTTTACTAATGCTCTGTTAAAATAACAATGAAATGCTGCGTTATTGACTTTAGACCAGGTTTTTGTTGGTCAACGGCGCGATCACTTCCCGCTGCCTCAAGCAATACGCCCAGAATGCACCTGAACACACCTCCCTGTAAGACCAGCACGCCCAGAATGCACCTGAACACACCTCCCTGTAAGACCAGCACACCGATGGGCGCAGGTGCATTTGCTATTTAAACGACGAGTATGCCAGTTTAGTTGTGAACTAGAATTAGCTATACAATTGTTAAATTCTAGCGTCTTTTTTGTACATCAAAATATAGTTGAGTAACTGTTATTAACAATATTGCAGCCCAACAATATGCAGATCAGGCTGCATATAGCCCTGATTAACTTGGGCAAAGAAAGTCTGCAAAACATCATGTGTGCATGATAGAAGCCTACTGTAGATGAGAGAGTATTATTATTTAACTGAATCAAAGTGTCTGGACAGTTAGAAGACACGTTAGTGAAACTGTAAAGCTAGGAGGGAGACGTAGAACCATCAGTTATTATGGTTTATAAAAACATGCATGAGCTTCAGTTTGATTAAAGCAGAAAATCAGGTAACCTGATCCGCTCGTACTCTATTAATAGAGTAGTGCACCTGGGTGTTTGTGTTGTGCAGCGATCTGACCGATAATTGGTTTGTCAGTTTGTGCAGCAATCATCCATTATCTTATCACGTCAAAAAAAAAAACAAGGAGAACAAAGTGTTTGTTGGGCACTACGGCCATTTAAAATTGTTATTTCAATTAATGACAAAAAATGGAGGAAAAGTGGCTGATTCCAACATGGTTTATTTCATCTGAGTACTGTATGTTTTGGGGTATTTCTTTGCCATTATTATAAAGACAGTAGAGCTGATAGGAACAAAGTCAGTGTCTTAACATTACCTTTAGACATGTGGTTCCCAACATTGGGTTCGCAAGATAAATCTAAATCTAAAGAGATGATTAACAGAATAAAAAAAGCAGAAAATGGATTCCTGCAAAATAAGATTGCTTACTTTTAGGTTTTTTTCCCCCCTCATTGTTGCTGACTTTTTTGTAAAATAACTGGACAATGTCCTTCTTCAGGATCATGGGAATTAATAAAAATAATACAGACCTAAAAGGAGAATTCCCTTTATGGTTTAACTGGTCTCAACTGGTTGAGATTTGCAACCTGTGATGAGGAGACCCGAGTAAATGTAGCCAGTTGAAGTCTGGAACTTCTGCCCGAGACACCAGAACACAATATTTACTTCAACGTAAAGTGGTCATACTTGGCTTTTTTTCCTTTCCTTTATTGTGTTATATATCTTTTTTGTGCATGTTATAGGTTTACAAAGTGAAAAAGCCCAAAGTCCCCCCCAAAAGAACTTACCATCTCCTGAAGAACAGAAAACACTGTTCACAAACTGCTCCAAACAGCTCTATTGTAGTCCAGCCTTTACTTCAGAGACAAACTGGTCACTTTGTAACACACGTTATAATGCTCGCCTAGCTGCTAGCATGGCACGCCCTCATACTCTGCTTCTGACTGGCTAGTAGTCCTTACCTAGGTACTGTCAGGGCACGCCCTCATACTCTGCTTCTGACTGGCTAGTAGTCCTTACCTAGGTACTGTCAGGGCACGCCCTCATACTCTGCTTCTGACTGGCTAGTAGTCCTTACCTAGGTACTGTCAGGGCACGCCCTCATACTCTGCTTCTGACTGGCTAGTAGTCCTTACCTAGGTACTGTCAGGGCACGCCCTCATACTCTGCTTCTGACTGGCTAGTAGTCCTTACCTAGCTACTGTCAAGGCACGCCCTCATACTCTGCTTCTGACTGGCTAGTAGTCCTTACCTAGGTACTGTCAGGGCACGCCCTCATACTCTGCTTCTGACTGGCTAGTAGTCCTTACCTAGCTACTGTCAGGGCACGCCCTCATACTCTGCTTCTGACTGGCTAGTAGTCCTTACCTAGGTACTGTCAGGGCACGCCCTCATACTCTGCTTCTGACTGGCTAGTAGTCCTTACCTAGCTACTGAGCATGTGTGACTCCCAACAAAGATGTTCCAGCAGTGAGAGGTCTCACTCTGTAGCTAAAACAGAGAGCTCAACACACAGGGTGAAAAGAGGAGCTGCAGCAATGTGCAGTACAACAAAAATATGGTGTTTTTTGAAAATTAAACCATATAAACCTATTCTGATATAACCTCTAAATAAAATTATGAACCTGAAAATTAGCATAATATGAGCACTTTAAAACCTGCAAATATTTGGCATTTCTGCTGCTAAAAGCAGGCAGTTTCTGACGGTGCTTTTGCTTGCCTCAGTCAGACATTTTATAAAAGTCACTCAGACCTGGGAGTTAATGCCGCATTCTATTTACCTCGCAACTCGGTTTTAACGAGGTCAAAGTCGTAAACACGCCCCCTGACGTCGGATTTACGAGCTCGGAACTCGTACAACCTCGCAGTAGCCCGAGTTCAAAATCCAACATGGCTGCCCCCTGCATCAACAGTTGTGAAAAGCTGCAGTAACATAAAGTTATAAGCACTTCTGTCTTATTTGTGTTACTAAATCAGTCGTTCACACAGGCATGTTCAACTTCTATCTGTGGACATGTTGTTACGCTGTTTGCATGCACACAAAAAAGTGTGGCTATATCAGTAATGCGTTGTTATCAACTGGTATTGCTAACAATAGCTAACCGAGCTAGAGCTAATGAAACAAAATAACAATAAACCCTCAGGGAATTATTCATTGCATTACTAGTTGCTCCCGTTTTACATTCCCACTTGAGAAAACCTCAAAGACAACCTCTGGGAAACCAGCATGAAGCAACAGGCGTTAACTCAGGGAGCTGTCGGGGAAACCGCAGGGGTTTCAGTTTGTCAGAGCAGCCAGAGGTTTAATCTCTCTCTTTACCAACTGAGGCACACTTATTCAAATCCACAGAACTTGAACATTTTGTCGAGAGCTCAAACAATTCATCTATTAATCAACTACTCGATCGACAGAACATTATGTTTCTTCACGTTTTAAGTTTACAGACACTTTTTGAAAGAAACAATTTGCACATCCAACAATTCTTCCGTGCGGGTGCATTGGAAAATATCTTGAAGGTCTAGAGCACGTGTGTCAAACTAAAGGCTCGAGGGCCAAATCCGGCCCCTCAAAGATTTTGATCCGGTCCGCCTAGTTTTTCCCGACTTTTTTGACGCTTTTTGACGTTTTTGACACCTTTTTCAATGATATAGCCACCTTTTTTAATAGGATTTTTTTTGCTTTTTTTAGACAATTTTGTCACTTTTTTCAACATTTTAGGCGCTTTTCTTTTTTTACGCTTTTGGCGCTTTTTTCAATGTTTTTGTCACTATTTCCAAAGTTCACTTATTTGGACAATTGTCACTTTTTTCTATGATGGCTAAGTAACTATTTTGCATTTTTTATGTGGCTCAAACTGTAAGTGAGAAAGCTACATGAGACATGCTATAGTACAGTCAACATAATTAACTGTTTCTCTTAAAATAAAAGCATGTAAATAAACTCTACATGTCTGGCCCTTGATGTGATTATTAGTGTGGCCTGTAGTGAAGTTGAGTTTGAATCCCCTGATCTAGAGGGACGGAAACGTTAGTTTTCTTTAATAAATGGTGATGCTGTAGCAAGAGCAGAGTGCGGGACTTTCCTTTTTTTCAAGATTTACAAGCACAAGAAACAATAAGTCCTGTACAATTAAATAAATAGTTTAAATATTAAAGTACACAGCTGCTTTACATAGTTATTATTGACTTCTCACATTAGGTAGTTATCGAAGCAAAGAGTTAACCCTTGTTTCGTCCTCGGGTTAAATTTGACCCATTTTTTAAGTTTTTAATATCAGAAATATGGGTTTCTTTTTAACAAAATTGCCTAAAAATGGATGCATGTACGTTAAATGGAACCCATACAACGTATAACTTTGCAGGTAAAATCAATTATTACTTTCATTGAATTTTGGGTGAAAAAAAAATGTAAATGGTTTCTAAACGGTATCGTGACTCGACTGACATAAACCAGTCTGTGATCCCACTCAACATCCTCTGATCTTAACTATTAGTCAAAATAATTCAGAATTTCAGCTTTTTTTGAATTCCAAAATTAGGTTATAGTGTCATATACAGTAAATTAGGTTTATTAACTATGAATTTAAAAAAAGCGCTGAAAAAAACCCCCGACAAAAATGTTGGAAAAAGTGCCAAAAGTTCATGGTCGAAGGGAAGACAACACAAGAGTTAAGAGTTTATCGCCTAGCTTCTACATTACCAATGAAGAGTCCCCATGTCTCATCTCATTTAAAAAGGAACACACCGACTTATTGGGACTTTAGCTTATTCCTCGTATCCCCCAGAGTTAGATAAGTGCATACATACCCTTCTCATCTCCGTGCATGTTGTAACTCTGTCTGATGCCCCCACCGCTAGCCTAGCTTAGCACAGATCCTGGAGGTAACTGGCTCCATCTAGCCTAGCTTAGCACAGATCCTGGAGGTGACCGGCTCCATCTAGCCTAGCTTAGCACAGATCCTGGAGGTAACTGGCTCCATCTAGCCTAGCTTAGCACAGATCCTGGAGGTAACCGGCTCCATCTAGCCTAGCTTAGCACAGATCCTGGAGGTAACTGGCTCCATCTAGCCTAGCTTAGCACAAATCCTGGAGGTAACCGGCTCCATCTAGCCTAGCTTAGCACAGATTCTGGAGGTAACCGGCTCCATCTAGCCTAGTTTAGCACAGATCCTGGAGGTAACTGGCTCCATCTAGCCTACTGCTCCCAATTTTTGACAAAATAACGCCAACATGTTCCTATTTCCATGTTGTGATTTGTATAGTCACAGCGTGTACAAATAACAAGGTCACATGAGACACAGCCATCTTCTAACCGGATACAAACTGGGAACTATATTCTCAGAAAGGCGAAGCACTGCTACTTCTGCTACTTGGGTGGAGTGATTATTACTCCAACTCTGAGCGAACTCCAGGTGAACTCTCTGCTCCTTACCACGGGGCTTCTCAGGTCCTGCAAACAAATCACTCCGCCCAAGTAGCAGAAGTAGAAATGCTTCGCCTTTCTGAGAATATAGTTCCCAGTTTGTATCCGGTTAGAAGATGTCTGTGTCTCATGTGAGTTTGTTATTTGAACACGCTGTGACTCTACAAATCACAACATGTAAATAGGAACATGTTGGCGTTATTTTGTCACTTATTGGGAGCAGTAGGCTAGATGGAGCCGGTTACCTCCAGGATCTGTGCTAAGCTAGGCTAGCGGTGGGGGCGTCAGACAGAGTTACAACATGCACGGAGATGAGAAGGGTATGTATGGACTTATCTAACTCTGGGGGATACGGGGAATAAGACAAAGTCCCAAAAATCGGCGTGTTCCTTTAAAGAACAATTCCGGCGCAAAATGAACCTAGGGGTTAATAACAAGTAAGTGTACAGACAGTTTATTACAAAGATAGATGAGATTATAAAGACAGTAGCGTTAATGTTTATCTTTGTAATAAACTGTCTGTACACTTACAAAGTTATCAATGCTTCGGTTTACATGTAGGGACCCTCATTATGCTACCGTGGAAGTGTGGTGATATTTTGAGCCTTGTTAGTGGTATCAAATAGTGATTTACCCTGTGCCCCGAAAGCTAGCGTTAGCAGCTAACCTCTGGTTTGCGGTAGCTTGTTTCAAGCTAGAGACACATTTAGCATGAAAACAGATCCCAGAGAACGTTCGACAAGGTTCATTTTGCGCCGGAATTGTCCTTTAAGGTGCTGCATAACATCTTTGATTAACATAGTGAATGTGGGAGGTTGTGCCTGTTTTCCAGTTATATCTCTTCACTTTTTAATGCTTCCTCCTCTCTCTCCTTCTCTTTTTGCAGCTTTTTACTCTCCGGTCCGAGCCGTCCCTCTGAGACCCAGACTTCACTCTCCAAACGGCCACAGAGCGCCGTCGCCGCGGCAAACCTCAACCCTCCAACCGATCGCTGCCGCCCCCGCCTGTCAGGCCTCTCCTGTCAGCCGGCCGCTGGCTGGACTAAAGAGCTGTCCGTTAACTCAAACCTTGCTCGGGCCCGGCCAATCCCAGCACAGCTCGTTGTCTGCGACCAAACCCGCGTCTGCTTCTTCCCATTTCGAGCGCTCGCCGTCTGCGGCCAGGCAGCTGCAAATCATCGCCCTCTCTCGCCAGACGCAACCTTGCACGTACACCCCCGCTGTGCAGCCGGCGCCTTCTGTCGTAGAGTCGCCTGAGCTGTCCACTCAGTCAAAGAGGACGTTGAGCGCTGAAGACGCGCTTCCTCTTCCTCTAAACCCTTCATTGCCAAAAACTGCCTCTCCCCTTCCCTCGCCTCCGTCTCTCCTGAGTCCAGCATCCCCTCCGAGTCAGGCGGGCCCTCAAACACAAACTGTGAGCCAGAAAGGAGAGGCGAAGGAGAGCGAAGAGCAGCGCGAGAGAGGAAGAGGGCTACGCCAAGGAGGCAGTGTTGGTAGAGACCTGAGGGATGACCAAAGAGAGAAAGTGAAGGAGGAGAAACAGAGACTTCCACCTGAGAAGGAAGGAAGCGCCGTCAGTCAGAAGGAACAGGAAGTCGAAACAGGCAGAGAGGAAGAACAAATGGAGGTGACAGAGGAAGGCCAGAGGGCAGAAAAAGGGAAGGAGAAAAAGATGATGGAGGAGGAAGAAGAAGGGGAGACAGCCATGGACCAGTCTGAGAACCTGACCAGTCAGATTCTCCATCAGCACAAGAACACAGATCCTGTCCCGATGCCTGATGCCGTTAAAGAATCCAGTGTGGAACCAAAACCCATCCTGGGTCTCATTTCAGCTCCAGCCCCAACACCAGCCCCAACACCAGCCCCAGTAACACTCCCAGTACCAGCCCCAGTAACACTCCCAGTACCAGCCCCAGTAACACTCCCAATACCAGACCCAGTAACAGCACCATCTCCAGTCCCGGAGGTCTCTGTCCAGAGTCAGAGGCTACCAGATTCTCTTCAGCCGGTCATCCAGGAGGACTTCTGTGAGAACATGTCGACGCAGTCTGACAACCAGTCAGGTACTCTCATCTGTAGACTTTAGAGAGCACGTTCTACAGAATCACTTACATAACGGTATTACTAGTCTCGCATTGCCAAGCTCTAACTCCACAGTGCTGTGCAGTAAGGTCTGGCTACACCACAGATACATTCTGGGATAGGAGAGGAAAAACACCTGCTCTGGGTTGTTTGCATTTCTTTAAACCAATCACAATGGTCTCGGGCAGCACTAAGCTCCGGACGCAGCGATGGTGGCTCTGCTAAATAGTCTCAGGAAGGAACTTGTTTTGGTGGAACATTTGCACTCCGCAAAAGAAAACGTCACATAATATTAACTGAAGTTAACTGTTGACACAATACAGTAATGTGAGCTACTTAAAGGTCCCATGACATGGTGCTCTTTGGATGCTTTTATATAGGCCTTAGTGGTTCTCTAATACTGTATCTGAAGTCTCTTTTATATAGACCTTAGTGGTCCCCTAATACTGTATCTGAAGTCTCTTTTATATAGGCCTTAGTGGTCCCCTAATACTGTATCTGAAGTCTCTTTTATATAGGCCTTAGTGGTCCCCTAATACTGTATCTGAAGTCTCTTTTATATAGGCCTTAGTGGTCCCCTAATACTGTATCTGAAGTCTCTTTTATATAGACCTTAGTGGTCCCCTAATACTGTATCTGAAGTCTCTTTTATATAGCCCTTAGTGGTCCCCTAATACTGTATCTGAAGTCTCTTTCCCGAAATGCAGCCTTAGTGCAGAATTACAGCCACTAGAGTCAGTCCCACAATGAGCTTTCCTTAGGATGTGCCATTTCTGTGTCTGTAGCTTTAAATGCTATTGAGGAGGAGAGGGGGGGGGTGGCCTTGACCAACTGCCACTTTGCTCGTTTGAAAGCCATGATGTCTCTCTCTTTCTCATGGGTGGGCCAAATTCTCTGGTTGGGCAAAGCAGAGAAAGGGGAGGTAACCTTTCCCCTTATGACGTCATAAAGGGAAGATTCCAGATCGGCCCATCTGAGCTTTCATTTTCTCAAAGGCAGAGCAGGATACCCAGGGCTCGGTTTACACCTATCGCCATTTCTAGCCACTGGGGGACCATAGGCAGGCTGGGGGAACTCATATTAATGTTAAAAAACCTCATAAAGTGAAATGTTTATGCCATGGGACCTTTAAATTAGCTGATACATGGTTAAACCTCATTATCTCTTACCAGTGTATCTCCGTGTGTACTTCGTCTACAGCAATCCCACCAATCGGTCCCAAAACGTCCCAGTTAGAGAGGAAATGACCTAAAAATATTCTTCGTAAATCTTTACAATCATTCAGTGAAAGCAGGCCTGCCTTGTTGCACGATCCAAATTTTCTTCAAAACTTGACATTTCCTGCGTGTAGCTTGTTGTTTGTTTGTTGTTGTTGTTTCCTGAAGCGTACGGAGTTTGAGAACGGCAACATACAGAGAGAGGAAGCCATTTCGGAAATGTACTTCTGTTCATAGGCGCCGATACTCGAGTGCTCGAGCACCGCAGCACCCTAAAATACTGCGCACCGTGTGCCAGACTGCCAGTAGGCTACATTCATTTACAATTACGACATTGCAGTTGGTGCTAAGTGGAGCGTCTGTCATAGTGTGATTGGTTATGTCGCTGTCAGTCCCCTGCTCCATATCCTATCCACCAATCACAGTCAGTTCAACTTCTCATCTCCAATCCTATCTGTATCTGTGAGAAGTGGCGCTCTCCTGAGTTGAAGGGTAGCCTCCTTTACGGCTTTATTATCGAGTTAATAGGCGTGTGTGTTGGTGTCGGCCGCTTTCATTTCCTAAGGTTCTGAAATGCAAACATTTTTTGACTATGTTTTTTTTTAAATGGCGTGCGCCCGTGAGCACCCACGGAGGAAAACATAAATCGGCGCCTGTGTATCTAACTCTGATCTCTGTCTTTGCTCCTTTCAGCGTTGTCCAGCCTCTCCTCCCAGTCTCCCCCATGCTCGCCCTTAATCTCCCCCTCGGGAGAAAACCCTCCCCCCCTCCTCCCCGCTCAGACCGCCCTCCCGACCGCGCTCAGCCTATCGCACCACGAGGTGGAGAAGGTAGACAAAGCGGTCGGCGAGTCCCAGCACCCGGCCGGGGCCGAAACCGAGACGGAGCCCCTCGGCCAATCTGGAGACAAGTCGGAGAGCTTCGGCCAATCGCTGAGCAGCCCCTGGGAGATGAGGGCGTGGCCTGAGGGGCACCAGGTTCTGACTCACCTGGTGGAGGGATTTGTCATCCAGGAGGGGCTCCAGCCGTTTCCTGTACGGACTTTTTGTTTAACCTCAACTGAACAGAACACGCTAAAAGCTGCAGAAATTATAATATTGATGTTTATTTATATTGTTGGCTACATTTAATAATGTTTCAGCTCAAAGTAAGAATTAGCAACCTGGTGTTATATTTTTTACGGCTGGTGTTTTAACTGAAAACCAGTTGTCAGTTAATCTTGATTTTGTCAGCTGCACTGGACATTAATATCTTTATGTATTTAGTCTGTTTTTGGCAGATCTGTATTAAAACCTTAAGCATGAGACACACCTGTGTGTGAAGCTAAATGCTGCAGCAATTCAGTATTTATCTAAAGGGATTTTGAACCTAAAATATAGTCGCAAAACTTAGGTATTTGTTTAAGGGTTGAAGCTCCTGTAAACAGCGAACTCAAAAGTCCTGCACTCGAACTATTACTTGTAAAAAAAGTAGCATTAAAATGTACTTAAAGTACCAAAAGTAAAAGTACTTATTATACAGAATCATAGACAGTGAAACACAAATTGTCTCGGGTTGTTGCGGTGCGTTTAACTACCTGTTCGTGGTGCAGGTGAACCGCTCGTCCCTGCTGGTTCCAGAGCCGGTGACCAAACCAGAGGAAGTGAACGGGACCAATGGGAGCGCAGCGTTGCCTGTGACGGACACAAAGATACAAGCTGAGCCCTCCACTGAGTCAGAGGGGGAGGAGGCAGGAGACACGGACGACCCCGCCAACAGTAAGAGTTTCATCAGCTTGTTGGTTTATAAACTGCACAACCGTCGGCGTATTTGAGGGTTTTTTTTTCAAGCTCTCCACGTTTGGGAAAAACAATTGGGAACACAAGTTCAGGATAAGTGTAAGAGGATGGCGAGTGTTTCCTATTATAAATATATAAAGGTCTATCTCTGTAGGGATCCTTTCCATAATGTTGTCAGACACTTGGAATAATAATCTGAGCCTGTCAGCCGTAAAAACTGAACTTTTAGAGGACGCTAACTGTGGTGAACATTTGTCCTGAAGGGTTACATTGCAGGCCGGTTCATGGCTTACGGTTACAGTGTTCTCATTCAATACTGGACCAATTTCAACAACATTTTTGTTTACATTAGTCTCTTAGACACCAATGCATGGGAAAATAGGGCCCAGGTTAAAAAAAATACCGAAATACCTCCTTCTACTAAATACCTAATGACATATATTTTTGTCTTCTGTATTTTTAGAAACATATAGTATGTACAGCTTTAACTGCTCTGAAATTAAACACAGTTGTCTCTTTCACACACAGGGTCGGCCCACAGGGACAGGACGGTGCTGCACTGCCAGTTCTGTGGGAAGAGAGGCCATGCACACAACTTCATGCGGTCCAAACGCTTCTGCTCCACTTCCTGTGCACGCGGGTGAGACCTGATTCCATTGGCTCAACAACTAAATGCTGCTAATGTACTGTGTGACCTTCAGACACTGTTTCTGAAACACAGCAGTGTGTTTAGGGGTGTTGCTGTCAGCCTGACAGCTGCAGCACTAGCAGGATGTGGTGTGTGTGGCCAACACACACACACACACACACACACACACAGACACAGACACAGGTGTTAAATGCAGATGTGTGTGTGTGAATTAAAGCAGCAGAACAAGGAGCTATCACTAAGTCTCTCATTGTTTCTCTTCTCCTTTTGTCTTCTGGCAGGTTTAACGTTCGTCTGACGAAGCGCCTGCGGGCTCTGAGTGCAGGTAGTCGGTCCGAGAGGCCCCGCCCGGCCCTGAACAGGGCCGAGTCCGTCCCTGGGAAGCCTCTTTTACTGCGTCTGGTAGGGACCTTTTTGTTTAAATTAGTCACTTAGACACCAATGCATGGGAAAATAGGGTCCATATTGACAATATACAGAATTAAGCATCAATTAAGCGTGATTTATGGTTATGCAGAGGCTCAACGCAGAGCTTTCGCCGTAGCCTACGTAAGTGGCCTGAAGTTTATACTATGCGTAGATCTTAGCAGGGCCTGTGTGTGTGTGTGTGTGTGTGTGGTAGAGCGAGTGAGAGAGTGACGGCGATTAGCTTCGGAGCCAGTACCCACTCTAGAGGCATAGTGGGAGCAACGGGGTCAACCCTATGTTCCCACAGCCCGGTGTTCCCACATTTCTAAGATTTTTCTTAAAATTAGGCCCTATGTTAGGGTTAGGGTTACATTCCATCTGTAGTCCATTGCTACTGGATAATAGGTTGGGTGGAATTGGCTACCAAATTGGGAGAAAGGGGGATACAATCTGATACAAATTTATGAAAAAGGAAATGTGGGAACATAGGGCTGTGGGAATATAGGGCTGTGGGAATATAGGCACGCTCCCGGAGAAACAAAGTGTCTCCCCTGTTATTTCTGACCACTGTGGGAAATCTGTAGCAGGAGAAGTTAACCCTCTCCTTGATTTCATGTTGTTTATGGAGAAGGAGAACCAGGAAATGAGTCGGGGGAAATGCAACGCTACCAAGCCACGGTCGAGCGACGTGCGTTGCCACAACGTGTAGTTACATTTTTCGGGAGGTGCGCATCAGGCTACGGCATTAGGGTCGGTGTCTCCACGTACCGACGTACGCAGCCACGGCGTAGATTTAACGCAGAAGCATAAATCACACTTTAGACACGTTTCTTTGTTGCATGTTTCAGGACTACGTTAAAAAGATTTCTGGTTGATCCTCCTTCTACTAAATGACTGTATTTTTAGAAACAAATGTGCAGCTTTTACTAGAGATGGTCGGATACCATTTTTTGCTTCCCGATACTGATTCTGATACCTGAACTTGCGTATCGGCCGATACCGAGTACTGATCTGATACCAGTGTGTCATATATTTTATTATGTTTTAACAGCTGTATACTACTATCCCTGTATGGATGATATGATGTATAACAGCTGTATACTACTATCCCTCTATGGATGATATGATGTATAACAGCTGTATACTACTATTCCTGTATGGATGTGATATTATTTCTATCTTTGTTGTCGTCTGGCTCAGGTTAAACTCTTTGTGAAACATGAACGCCACAGAACATTCTTTTATTCTGCAGTTTGACAGTCAGTTATAACGGAAAAAGAACATAAATAAACTACTTTAACGTAGATTTTCTTTAGGGCTTTATTACGTGGTATCGGATCGGTGCATTAACTCCAGTACTTCCCGATACCGATACCAGCGTTTTAGGCAGTATCGGAGCTGATACCGATATATGTGGGATATAATAAAACATCAGATTTTATAAACTACATGTGTTTTGTGTGCAGGAATCTTAATGTGTAAAGTAACTAGTAACTAAAGCTGTAACAGATGAATGTAGTGGAGTAAAAAGTACAATATTTCTCTCTGAGATGTAGCGGAGTAGAAGTAGAAAGTAGCATGAAAAGAAAAGACTCAAGTAAAGTACCTCAACATTTGTACTGACTGACAGTACTGGAGTAAATGTACTTAGTTACATAACACCACTGCATTTAGCAGGCTGTCCAGCTTTCCAACATGTTAATGTGCCTTCATGTTGAATGATCAAACACTCACCTGTAGAGGATTGAGTTGAAGTTTGAACTTTCCTTCCCAGAGAACAGAGTTTGTGTTCAGCTCACATTCACAGCAGCTACTCTGAAATGTAACTCATTATTTCAGTTCAAAAGTTGTCAAAACTTCCACAGAAACGTCTAAAAATCCACTTCTCTGCTCAGCTCATTCCAAACAGTCTCAGTCCTCTCTCTCCCACAGGTGTTAATGAGCACAAGTGCCTTATGGGATGTGGAGTTTGGAGGTGGTTTTGTTTTGGTTGTTAACAGCCATTTTGGTGTAGTTTCTACAGGCTGGGTGAAGCACACAGTGACAGACACACCAAATCATCCTCCTCTAGAATCAGAACCAGTTTTTTGTGGCTAATTTCAGATTTCTTCTGAATACAGTTCTGGTGGGGAACTAATTACTTCTCAACAGGAGAAGTCAAAATTGTGGGTCTAAATAAATACTGGAATCATGTGTTGTTTTTTAATTGATTGTTTAGTTTTGTTTAGTTTATTAGTTTATAATGTCTTGGACAATTCCCCATAACTAACTGTACAGTAAAAGGAGCAGCTTTATGCTGCGTTCCAGACACAATTTTTAGCCCGTAAGTTACGACTTCAAGTCACGACCCACGACTTTGTAGCGCTCCAGGCAAAGTCACGACAAACCCTTCTGCGGCTCTGGTCTGATGATCTTTGCGTCAGCAGGCCAAGCTCTGCTCGCACAAGTGGCTGCTCACTTCACTTGCGCGAGCATGTATGTACGGCAGATTTGTGTGTCTGATGATAAAAATAATGACATTTAGCACACCGTCAAAGCTGGCTAGCTAAACATTGTGCCGTTGGCAGGGTTCAGGTAAGGCTACCTAACGTTGACGTTAGCTAGCGCTAGCTGATACTAGTGATTTCTAGTCGGCGACATATTTTGGGCTTCATTTAATAAACATAACCTGTAGTAGTACACAATCGTATGTGTATTGTTTTGATTACAATGTGCGGAATTACTTTACGTTGCCTATTTATGTCTATTTATTTCTATTTCTCCCCGCTAATCACCGGCGTCTGCACAGCATCAACAGGGGTCGACATTGTTGTTTATGATTAACAAGTAGTATACTGATTATACTTCTGCACGTTTACTTACTGCAGTATTAAAAAAAGTAATGTGTAGGAAACAAAAAGAGAAAAATTTCAAATGTACAAAAGTGGGGCTTTTGCAGCAGAGCAGATTCAGACTTTTAAGAGCGAACATTTTAGCAAGCCGGATCCATAAGTATTGAAATAACATACATGATAACCTATGTCAGGTTGCAGGGACCCAGGTTCCATTCAGCTCGAGATGATTTGTTCTGGGAGATGGGTCAGTCCTAAACGGGATGGATGGGTCAGTCCTAAACGGGATGGATGGGTCAGTCCTAAACGGGATGGATAAGCACATAATAAGCTGGGTCCAGACTAGTTTAATGATAGCCAGACAGATTATTTTAAGAGGATGGAAGAATGAAGGGCTGCTGTCTATCCAGGAGTGGGCTTGTGAGATGGCTAGGGGGTGGCAGCGTTTGAAAAGATGTCATATAAACGGGTTGCCAGGTTGGATGTCTAGACTAGAAAATGGAGAAAGTACCTGAACTTTCTGGAGGACTCCTAAGAAGCTTTGTGCTGGGGGAGAGACGTGTATGATGGGCTTATGGTGCTGTCATTTATACATATGTTTGTTTGGTTTGTTGTCTATTTTTGTTGAATGGTCTTGAATATTGTAGTTACTGTGTCATCTTTTCTTAATTTTTGACTGGGTGGGTGCTGATGACAAAGTGTGTGTGTGTGTGTGTGTGTGTGTGTGTGTGTGTGTGTGTGTGTGTGTGTGTGTGTGGGGGGGGGGGGTGTTAATGTTGAGAATTGTATGTATTTGTATGTTGTTAAAGAATAAATATTAAAATTGTTAATCACAAAAAGTTGGTAGAGCAGGCGCACATATATAGAGGTTTACTCCTCGACGCAGCGGGTTCAATTCCGCCCTGCGGCCCTCTGCTGCATGTCATCCCCCCCCTCCCCTTTCATGTCTTCAGCTGTCCTGTGGAAATAAAGGCCTTAAATGCCACAAAAGAATTCATCTTAAACCTTATAATTATATGAGAATATATAAATAAAATAAAATATAGATATAATAAACAATAAAGAGGAAAAAAAAGAAGTAACGAAAGATTACATTTTCAGCAGAGCAGGGTCATTCAGACTTTGAGGAAGCAGATATTTTTAGCAAGCCAGAAAATAATAAAGGAAGAACTTCTCTGTTTCTTTCTCAGCCTCGTGATCTGTGGAGCGCCGGGCGGCGCGAGAAGGATGGGAAGGAGAAGATCGCGGCAGAGGAAGAGGAGGAGGAAGAGGAGGAGGAGGAGGACATGGAGGGAGGAGGGGAGGAGGAAGACGATGATGGCGGCGAGGAGGATCCTGCTGTTGCCATGACAGCCAGGATGGAGCGCCGGGCGGCGCGGAGAGCGAGGAGGGCGTCTGCGCCCGCGTTGACCACCACCTCGACACCCAGCAGCACGTTCAAACCCGCCCCGTCCCAGTGGAGCGTGGAGGAAGTGACGGCCTTCATCCACACACTGCCAGGTAAACTGGAACTCTGAGTTAGATAAATAAATAAAAAATACTTTATAAGCAAACACAAGATCAAAAACCTATTAGCTATCACCACTGCCGTCTCATTACTAAATAGGGTTGCAAAGGGGCAGAAATTTTCTGGTAAATTTCCAGAAACTTTCCATGGAAAGTTTAGCTGGGGAATTTTGGAAACATTCCCATTTGGAAACTTTCATGGGAATTAATGGGAATTATGGGAATTTTGATGGGATGTAGTCCTCAAATGCAGTACTGTCTTCAATCTGCTGTAGAATTTTGGATTCTAGAAATGATCTGTGCAGTGGGCGTGGCCTCAATAGCCCCGCAGTAGGCTAAGTAGTAGCCCAAACCATTGACCTTTAGCTTAACATATGAAGGTAGCTAGCATGCTGCCTTTGATTTACTACGGTTATGGTTATATGCGTGCTAAGGTAACCATCAGCACTGTCTATTGTTTCCAGCCTATCAAGAACAAGTGGGCTATACAATTAACACACATAGGTTAATAGCAATGGGTTATGTATTACCCCCCCCCCCCCCCCCCCCAAAAAAAAACCCAAAAACTAAATGTTGGCCAGTATGTAGTAGCCTATGCTGATTACTGCATGTGTGCATGCCATTGACGAATATAGGGAGGACATTTAACTGAAGTTGCATTAAATCAGGTTGTTTTAACCAAGATTATGCTGCAAGATGGGTCTTTTTCAACTACATTTAAGTTCCCTGTTATAGACTAACAGTATTATAACAAGCTATATTAAAAATATTCAGTTTATTCCCATTAATTCCCGTTTATTCCCATTAATTCCTGTTTATTCCCGTTAATTCCTGTTTATTCCTGTTAATTCCCGTTTATTCCTGTTAAATTCCCATTTATTCCTGTTAATTCCCATGGAAAGTTTACAACTTTGAAACTTCCCGGAATTTTGCAACCCTACTACTAAATACAACTTATTTAATTTTGACAGTTTTTTACATTATCTAGATGCCTGCCTCATTTTCAAAATATTACATGGGCTTGTACCTCCACCACTGGGTGAATTTATACCAGGGCTGTACTGTAGTACTCGAGTCCGGTCTCGGACTCGCTGGTATTTGGACTTGGACTTGTCTCTGTCTCTGCCACTGGTCTTGCCAAATATGGCTTTTGGTCTCGACCGAGTCCAGGTGTCTTTATGTTTATAATATTGGAGGGAAAGTGAAACACTGGCCACCTGATAAACAATCACACACTAGATTATCTTTGCACAGCACGCCGTGCATCTGCTACAGATGAAAATGAGCTTTTTTGCTAACCCTGCTAAGGCAAGACAAGGCAAGACAGCTTTATTTATATAGCACATTTCAGCAACATGGCAATTCAAAGTGCTATACATAAAACATAAAAAAAATAAAAACAGATAAAATACGAGAAAAAAAGTGACAGTGCAGTATAAAATAGGGATTTCTCTTTATATGCTTGTATAGATTGTTGTATAGTGTCAACAATGCAGATTCAGTATAAGAAATGAACAGTTATTTAAAGAAAGACAACATCAAAAAGAAAGGTCTGGATTTAAAAGCGCTGAGAGTTGTTGTGGACCTGCAGTTTTCTGGGAGTTTGTTCCAGATATGTGGAGCATAAAAACTAAACGCTGCTTCCCCCTGTTTAGTTCTGACTCTGGGGACAACAAGCAGACCTGTCCCAGACCACCTGAGAGGTCTGGGTGGGTCATAGCGTAGCAGACCTGTCCCAGACCACCTGAGAGGTCTGGGTGGGTCATAGTGTAGCAGACCTGTCCCAGATGATCTGAGAGGTCTGGGTGGGTCATAGCGTAGCAGACCTGTCCCAGACCACCTGAGAGGTCTGGGTGGGTCATAGTGTAGCAGATCAGAAATGTATTTTGGCCCTAAACCGTTTAGTGATTTATAAACCAGCAGAAGTATTTTGAAATCTATTCTTTGTGGTACAGGAAGCCAGTGTAGAGACTTGAGAACTGGAGTGATGTGATCCTCTCTCTTGGTCTCAGTGAGGACTCGAGCAGCAGCGTTCTGAATCAGCTGCAGCTGTCTGATTGATTTTTTAGGGAGACCTGTATTGCGACCTGCTAACGTTATTGCCATTCATTTTCATTGATTCACACACACTGTAACAAACGAAGATGTCCTCCAATTCTGCTATAATCAGATTTGGTTATAGAAATCACCAGGAAACACAGGGCAGACTGCAAATTCTGCAAAGCAACAATTACAGAAACCTGTGGGACAACGTCAAACTTCGTAAGACACCTGCAGAGGCATCATATGACTTTTTTTTCTTTCTGTCCTGGACTTGGTCTTACCTTGGACTCGAACCTCTTTGGACTCGGTCTTGACTTGGTCTCGACTAGTCCTGGTCTTGGACTTGTCTTGGACTCGACAAAGGTGGTCTTGACTACAGCCCTGATTTATACAACAGAAGAACAGCAGGTTCAACTAGGGCAGCCACCGGGGGAGACTGGGTTGTACAGTATAGACGTAGTAAGTTGGGCCTCAAACTCAGAGACAGCACCAGCTGTCTATCATTTAAAACCACACTCAAGAGATGGATTCAAAACAATCAGAACTGTAATCATCAGTAGCTGGTTTACCTCACCCTAGGTACTGCCCTTCTTTGTACTGTACTTATTTTTTTTGTCCCTCTTTCTTTTCTCTTCTTTCATTCTTTTTTATTAATGTAATATGATGATGTGTTGACCTGCCAAGGGACTACAGATGTAAATGTGCCAGAGTTAGCAAAAAAGCTCATTTTCATCTGTAGCAGATGCACGGCGTGCTGTGCAAAGATAATCTAGTGTGTGATTGTTTATCAGGTGGCCAGTGTTTCACTTTCCCTCCAATATTATAAACATAAAGACACCTGGACTCGGTCGAGACCAAAAGCCATATTTGGCAATTGAGTGTAAACAAAAAATGTCAATCGATGTGCATGGTCCCTTTTAAATAACTCGATGACATCCAAACTAAAACTGTCAGTTTCATTTATACAAACACTCGAGGGTTTTAATCGTCAGCAGATGGGGGGGGGGGTCGTGTACATCTTCTCCGTCGATTCTCATCCAATTAAGTGTTTCGCAAAAACGCTGACATTAACCACAGGCTGAGGTAACAGGCATACTTTCCAACCACCAACTGTCAGTGTGAGTGACATCATCTGGAAGAAAAAACAAAACATCTGTTAGTATCTGTAGTTTACTTCAGACGGGGAAGACAGGAAATCATCACAGGTCGGATTCGAACCCTGGACCTCTGCGTCGAGGCATAAACCTCTCAGTATATGTGCGCCTGCTCTACCCACTGAACCAACCCCGCCGCAGAAACAAAGACGCATTTTATTGTGAAGGTTTTAGGTTAGGTTTATCACAATCATGACACAAACGCCTCATGAGCAGACCCAAACAGAAACCGCCGATTGTTTGTAGTTTTCAGCGGGGATCCAGAATTAAAAATCTGCAGAATTTAGCGGACTGTTTTAAAAAAAATATGTTTAAAGCTATAGTGAGTAGTTTCTGTCGCCCCCCATGAGGAATTCTAAGTAATGACAACAAAACTGTCGGTGCGTCCACATGATACAAGCCTTCCGTGATCTGTGTTTTCCTTTTCATAGGATAAATAAAGGTATTCCCACCATACATTTGTGCATAAAAGTATATCAGAATGCAGGATATTAGTCTTTGATGCTCAAAATAACCCTGGGGGAGGACACCCAGACCCCACACTTTGATATGCCCCCCCCCAAAAGACCTATTCTTATCCAGGAAAATATTTATATATATATAGCCTTTAAATATATGTAGTACAGTATACCCACTACAATACATTAGACTACACCACTGCCCTGAATGGCTATTTTTACCACTTTTTTGGGGAGTGGGTCGTCTTTCATATTTTTTGAGGGGGACAAATCTACCTCTTCTAAATATTGGCTGGGGACATATCCCCTCATTACCTATAACTTCATACATACTATGGACAACCTCTTTTTACAGATGTTAGCACAGGGTCAGCCCTATGTTCCCACAGCCCTATGTTCCCACAGCCCTATGTTCCCACAGCCCTATGTTCCCACAGCCCTATGTTCCCACAGCTCTATGTTCCCACAGCCCAATGTTCTCACAGCCCTATGTTCCCACAGCCCTATGGTCCCACAGCTCTATGTTCCCACAGCCCTATGTTCCCACAGCCCTATGTTCCCACAGCCCTATGTTCCCACAGCCCTATGGTCCCACAGCTCTATGTTCCCACAGCCCTATGTTCCCACAGCCCTATGTTCCCACAGCCCTATGTTCCCACAGCCCTATGTTCCCACAGCCCTATGTTCCCACAGCCCTATGTTCCCACAGCCCTATGTTCCCACAGCCCAATGTTCCCACAGCCCTATGTTCCCACAGCCCTATGGTCCCACAGCCCTATGTTCCCACATTTCTAGGACATTTTCAAAATTAGGTCATGTGTTCCTACATTTCCCTTCAATGTAAGCCTTACCCTCCCACATTTTTTAGGGTTAGGGGGATAAAATCTGATACAAATGTATGAAAAAGGAATGTTTTCAAAGACCTCTTTAGTCCAGAACTCAGCTTCATCCTTCATGTCGGTGTTGTTTTGTCTTTCAGGCTGCAACGACGTGGCCGAGGCTTTCCGGCTGCAGGAGATTGACGGCCAGGCTCTGCTGCTGCTCACCGAGGACCATCTGATGACCAGCATGAACATCAAACTGGGGCCGGCGCTCAAGATCTGCGCTCACATCAACGCACTGAAAAACCAGTGAGAGAGAGAGAGAAAAGATAACGGACTGATGCACAGAAACAGAGGAAGTCAGGGCGGGGATGTGGGAGGAAAATCAGAGAAATGGAGAGAAAGTTAGAGGTGAAAGGAAAGGAGAGAGTTTACGAAAAAAAAAAAACGCTGACACCAAGGATGACAGAACAAAGTCACAAAAAGAGATTTGCGGTAATTTATGAGATTCTAAATCGGAGGTGTGGCCTTAGGAGACGGGAAGAGAAGACACCAGAGTCCAGAAGAAACTTCATCGGTTTTGGGTCAGAGGATTTTTGTAACTTTGTGTACATTTTACATGCCGCTGGAGAGTGTAAATTTGAAGCTATTTCATGAAGGATTTTGAACATTTAATATATAAAATTTGTCTATTTAGGTTTTTTTTTAGAAACGTGACACGTCAGCGACACATCTATCCAGTAGCTTACATAACCGGTGTGTGTAAAACAAAAATAATAACAATACGTAGACTTTGTTAGTGATTAATGAAAGTTTAATGTTTTATATCACTATATTCTGGACAAAAACATGTATGTGGATTAAAAAAAAAAAAAAAAGAGAGAGAGTCACTATCAGGGTAGAGACTGGTGTCTTTAATCGTCACATTTTTATGGTTTCATGCTTGAAATTATTTAATAAATGAATAATTAATCAAATGGATTGTTTTAGGTTATTGTTTTTCACCAGCAGAGGGCCACAGGGACGCAGGTGAGTGATATATGAAGAGAAGTCTGTATTTGATTAGATCAACTGATTTCAATTCATGTCACAAAGTTCCTTCCGGAGAATCAAGTACTCCAGGTGTGTGTGTGTGTGTGTGTGTGTGTGTGTGTGTGTGTCTGCTTTTCTGATGGACCTAGGTTTTTGTTTTTCTGTCTTGAGTCTGTCTCTCCATATCTGGTTTAGGTTAAAATCTCACATGCGCTCTGATTGGCTCAAACTTTGGACTATGTTTTCACCACACCCTATAATAAATCTTATTCTGGGCATTTTTCTCATCAGCCTGAGGCGCGTTAACGGCACACTGCAGGATTACTTTTTCATTTCTACTTTTTTTTAAGGATTCTAATCTAAAATACGTATTAGATATACGTATATTAGAAATACGTAGTGAGGACTGCAGATATCTTTGGATTACAGCTGAACTTGTCATCTTTAATGAACTGAGCTAAAGAAGGCTCTAAATATAACTTTTCCGGCGAGTTTCTCAGTCTCTGGAACAACAAACAATACTTTTATATTCACACAACTTCAGAGAGACAAAGACAACACCTTTAAACACTCGAAGTGTTTAAACGAACCACGCGTTTTTAAGACAGTGTGATTTTTTTTTGTTTTTGGGTCGGAGTTGAGCGCGTAAAAACGCACGGCGGCTCCATATGGCGCACATGTGCAGGCAGATCACCGGCAGCGCGGCGAGCTGTGCGGGCTGGGTCGGGCTCATCGTCGCCACGGCAACTAACGATTGGGTCCGGACCTGCGACTACACGGTGACCACCTGCCTCCGCATGGACGAGTTGGGCTCGCGGGGACTCTGGGCAGAGTGCGTCATCTCCCCGGCGCTCTATCACTGCGTGGCCCTCAGCCAGATCCTCACCCTGCCAGGTAAGAGAGGGGGAGAGAGAGATGGAGAGGGGGGGGTGGGAGAGAGGGAGAGGGAGAGGGATGGTGGAAGTAAGTAAGCAAGCAATAAAGAAAGAAACAACAAAGCAAGACAGAAGATGGATGGATGACTTTAGATACTAGTTATTACATCACATAATACATGACAGTAGGGGGGAGGGGTCGGGCGTAGCACACAATTCTGGGCCCCTCCCCGCATCCACAGCTATTCATTCTAGCATCTTTTTGGGCCCTCCTCACATGAGGGCCCTGGGTACCCAGTCCCCTTTCCCCCCCAGTCCGACGCCCCTGCCCTATTCTACTCTATCAACAGGAAGTGATAGGTCAAACAGCAAACAGCCACCCACAAATAGTCTATAAACAAAGCATCAGGCTGTCTTTGAGATTTCACATGAACAACGGTTAAAGTTACTCAGGCTACCGAAGAATACCATAATTCCTCCGTTCAATTAGGCCTAAACGATGCAACTCCAAGCTTCCATCCTTAACCGTTTTGCCAGCAGCGTGTTTGTGTGAACAGAGTGCTGTGTGTCCACAGTGTGTGCAGACTGTAGTTGCAGTATTGCCTGAGGCCTTTTGGAGGAGCAACACTTAGGTTTTAGTCTGTGATCTCCCTGCAGGGGAAACGGTCTCTAACATGCTCCGTTTGAGCTTCAACTTTACTTTGCAAACAAAAGTGTATTGGGAGTTGAACCTGGAATTGCCTCCAGCCTGAAAATAAACAAGAACTTTGCTATTAAAATGTGAAAAGGTGAAGTGAAAAACATGCAGCTGTTACTTGGATCTATTCTGAATAAAACCAAAGGATGCAGCCAATGGCCCAGTGTGAGTTTGCTCAAGATGCAAAGGCGATATACTGTCAGCTATTCCATCAATCAATAGATAATCTCTCTCAAGGGTTAAAGACGACACAAGGGTTAACAAACAGCCATGTATATGGGCTCTTCCAGTCTCTCCACTGCTGGCTGTTCCAGTTTAACGGGAGAGAGGAGCAAGAGGGGTTATGGTCGTGTTTCAACCCAAAGTGTTTTCTCTCCGTCTCTCTCTCTCTGTCTCAGCGTACGTCCAGACGTCCCGTGCTCTGATGATCTGCGCCTGTCTGCTCGGCCTCCCCTCCATGCTGCTGGTGCTCATGTCGATGCCATGCGTCCGGCTGCAGAACGACACCTCCGCCATCAAGCGGCTCCGCGCCCGGGTGGGAGGCGTCCTCTTCATCCTCATAGGTGAGAGGAGAGAGAGACACACACACACACACACACACACACACACACACATACACACACACACACACACACACACACACACACACACAAACAAACACACACACACACACACACACACACACACACACACACACACACACACACACACACACACACACACAGACACACACACACACACACACACACACACACACACACACACAAATAGACAGACACACACACACACACACACACACACACACACACACACACACACACACACACACACAAACACACACACACACACACACACAAATAGACAGACACAGACACACACAAATAGACACACACACACACACAGACACACACACACACACAGACACAGACACACACACACACACACACAGATACACAGACACACATACACAAATAGACAGACACAGACAGACACACACACACACACACACACAAATAGACAGACACAGACACACACAAACAAATAGACAGACACACACACACACACACACACACACACACACACACACACACACACACACACACACACAAACAGACAGACACAGACACAAGACAGACAGACACACACACACACACACAAACAAATAGACAGACACAGACACACACAAACAAATAGACAGACACACACACACACACACAGACAAAAATAGACAGACACAGACACACAAACAGACACACACACACACACACAAACACACACACACACACAAACACAGAAAGACAGACAGAGAGACAGACAGACAGACAGACAGACAGACACACACACACACACACACACACAAATACGCACATACACACACACACACTTGGAGTATCACTGGATTTTTTTTAACTGACTGAAGTTTGGGATATATGCATTGAAGTAGTTTTAGGTTTAGTTTTGATTGAAGGAGACAGTTGCCTTTAACGGACAGTTTTGGTTTTATTAAACAGCAGTTTTGGTTTCATGAGAATATTAATTGACAGAGACAGTAATTTGGGTTTTAGAAAATAATTATTTTGGTTTTAGAAGACAGTTTTGGTTGTATTTTCACTATAACTCCATCCACAGTAATTTGGGTTTTAGAGGACAGTAGTTTGGCTTTGAGCACAGTTTATGTTTTAATAAGACATCAGTTTTAGAGACAGTAGTTTACATTTCAAAGGACAGTTTTGGTTTAAGGAGACATTAGTCTCAGTAGTTTTTTTGGATGTTCAGTCCTCGGGTCTTTCCCAGCTGTTGCATGACGGAGGAGGGGTGGAAGGAGGGTCATGGTCTGTCAGACTGGGCCTCATCCTGACTGGGCTCATCTGCCAGACTGGCCTCCTTCCTGTGGGACGGGTCGGGTAGTTCCTGCCACAGCCTCAGGGACGGACAGCCAGACGCAAACAGACACCGCACAGAAACTCCACAATGTCCAGGTATAGAGGGTTTTCACGACGCGTCATCAGACCAGAAGTCGCCATATTGGAGGTACTCCGCATCACAACAAAGCACAGGCACTGAAGTAGATCCCGAACGGCGTCAAGGAAAATGGTTAATTATTGCCGTGTTTTAGGTTGTACCAATAGGTCAGACCGAGAAAAACATTTGGAATATTATCGACTTCCAAAAGTTATTAAAAACCAGGGAGAGGAATGCCAGAAGTTATCAGAGGAAAGGAGGCGCTTGTGGTTGGAAGCTCAACCAGGATCTACGAGGGAAAATCTGTCTTGTTCAGTCTTTGAAATGAAAAAAAACAACTATTGAGAGTCACTGGCTACACCTTGAGTATCACAATGATATCATACAGGTAAGGTTAGGTTGATTAAAGACGTTATTGCATTACTTACTTTGGCCTTCACAACACAACGGTCGTTAATGACTTGGTACTGCGTCTCCCTCACCCACTTCTTGCGCTGTGTATGTACTCGGCGAGAACACCATAGTTGACTATATCGGGATATGCAACTGAAGGAAGAATCACCGGGTCGCCATGGATCCAAGAAGAGGGAGCCAACTTGTAGGGATCTGCACCGCCAGTAAACTGTAATTTCTCAAAAGTCCTTCCATGCCTTTGCATCTTGGACGCGTTTTGATGAGCTTTTCTGTTGTTTATACAGAAAGTATTAAGGTATCCAAAGTGCACAATACTCCATTACTCCATTCAGTTGTTTACACCGAGTGCCTCCAATATGGCCGCGCATCCAGGTTACCGCCCAGAACGTGACGTCGGTGAAAACCCTCTATAGCTCCAAACCACAGCAAGTTAAAGCGTTTCACTTCTGTCCCCCTCTCCAGGTGTGTGTGGCATCATATCGACCGTCTGGTTCCCCATCGGCGCTCACCACGAGGAGCATCTGATGGCGTTTGGCGTCTCGCTGTACGCCGGCTGGGTTGGCTCCGTTCTCTGTCTCCTGGGCGGCTTCGTGATCTTGTGTTGCCGCGGCACCGACCCCGGGATCCCGAGCAGGGACAACAGCTTCTATTACTCCCGGCAAGGGGGCACGGCCACGCCGCTGGACCCCCCTGCCAACCACGCCAAGAGTGCCCGAGTGTGAACATCCCCTCATACCCCCTCATCAAAGTCTGTGCTAGGGCTGGGGGGGGGGGAAGAAATCGAGAATCAAATGTATCGTGATGTTTATTATTAACGATTTTAAATATTTTCTGTTAATCATATCCGCTTCCTGCAAAACAGAAAATGCAGAAAATCCATCTTATTTTCTTCTTTACAAATTAAATAAATGTCAGGCTACATTTACATCGCTACGTTATTGTTTCTTAAGTGGAGTTTTGAGCCAAAAGTGATCTCCGTGCACACAAGTGTTTTTAGCTCCAGTAGAAGAACTAATCTCTGTTTAAACTAACACTCCCAAACCTCATATATCTCATCTACATTCTCGTATACTGGGCATGAACAGGAGGCAGCGTGTAGACTCCGCCCATTGCTGGTAGTTGCCATGGTAACGTTAGTAGATTAGTCTCAGAGAACGAGACGTCGAGACCGATAAGACCCAATCAGGAGGAGAAACGCTGGCGTCAGTGTCAATGCTGCCAAAGGTCTCCGTTTGCGGCCGTTGAGACTGAAAAACAACACCAGAGCAGGGGGAATGAGAGGGGGGGACACCAGAGCAGGGGGAATGAGAGGGGGAAACGCCAGAGCAGGGGGAATGAGAGGGGGGGACACGCCAGAGCAGGGGGGAACGAGAGGGGGGAAACGCCAGAGCAGGGGGGAATGAGAGGGGGGAAACACCAGAGCAGGGGCGAATGAGAGGGGGACACGCCAGAGCAGGGGGGAACGAGAGGGGGGAAACGCCAGAGCAGGGGGAATGAGAGGGGGAAACGCCAGAGCAGGGGGAATGAGAGGGGGAAACACCAGAGCAGGGGGAATGAGAGGGGGAAACGCCAGAGCAGGGGGAACGAGAGGGGGAAACGCCAGAGCAGGGGGAATGAGAGGGGGAAATGCCCATGTATCGTGATGGAATAGAATCGGGACAGAAGCATACCTTCCGAGGCCGGGTTGGCTCAGTTGGTAGGGCAGGTGCACAAATACATAGAGGTTTATGCCTCAACGCAGAGGTCCAGGGTTCGAGTCCGACCTGTGATGATTTTCTGCCTGTCTTAACCCTCTCTCTCTCTCTCTCTCTCTCCCCTTTCTCGCATAGCTGTCCTGTCCATTAAAGGCAGAAATGTCCCCCAAAAAACAAAATGCATATCGTCCCAGCACTAGTCTGTGCATTTCTTTTTTTACATTTAGCTGATACATCTTACAGAAACTCCCTCTGGGGAACAAATACTCTGGTTGGTAGAGTCTTCTTTATGCAGATTCTTTCAGTTTTACATGATTTGAAAATAGCAAACTGTTGCTTCTATGTGTTGATGAGCTCCTGCGGCTTTAATAATGATTATTATACTTTAAATACTTTAAATAGCATGACTACTTTTCCTATATATGACCTGACGTACAGAGAATTCAACTTTGCTTTCATTTAATCTCACACAGATTGTTTTACGTATCAATAACTGTATCACTTTTTGCAATTGTATCCTCTTCCTAATCACAATATATAGTCAGTAATGTGCATCAACTGTGTGCCTGTATTGAAAGATGAGTCTCAGAATAAATATTTTCACTCAAAATGAGACATTTATTCCCAGCAACGTTGTTCTGTTCTCATTTACACACAATAACACGATCTGCTGCTGCAGACACCAAATAGAGCAAACACACTTTCACTGTTAACGCCTTTCACCCACACGAGAAAAACAAACTCAAAAGTGACTTCCAGTGTTCAGAAAGCTGCCGTAAAGACGACCAGAGATGCCATGAACGAAAACAAATAATCTAAATCCTTCAAAAGGAAAAGGTGAAAGTTTGTTCTTGAGGCTGATGGTCAGTAGAGACATTTGAGGTTTGAACTAAAGCAACATTTATATTCTGACAGATGTCGTGTGATTGGTTAAGGTAAACCTCTGCGGGTAACGACGAACAGAAACAAGAGGTGAGAGACGTGAAAAGGGCTTGTGAATGAGAAACAAAATGGTATCACCAGACATCCATCTTTCATTTAAAGTTAGCAGGTTACTAGAAGAGTTTCTGCTTCAAAATGGGCCGAGAAAAGTCTAATCTTCTCTTTTACAGATGGAGGTTTTGTATTGCGACCGCACATCGTGCAACCTTAAAATGAAGGTAATAACCAGGACAGATGTTCTGGGATGGCGTCCATCGTATCTTCTCTCCCTCCTCCTCTGATATCCAAATCGCTGAGCGGACAAAGGGAGGGGTTCACCAGGGGCGGAGCGGATAGTTATACTTTTTGACCCCTTTTTTCTACGTTTATTCAAATGTTTTGTCGCGTGTTTCCCCCCGACGTTTCTGTTTTTTTACATCCTGTTTTGTATCTAACTGTTTTCCAACACAAATATTCGAGGCTTTTTATAAAACATTCTGGGCTGGACCCCAGAGGCCCCCCCCCGCCCCCTCTCCGCCCCTGGGGTTTACTGGTAAATATCAAAATAAAACCTTGTGATGTGACTTTGCGTTAGAGTTTAGATTCTCTGCCCGAGCCTGAATTTGGCCGATATTTTCCGCCACTATCCTCGGGCCGGGCCCTTGATCAAGCATTTGTGGTTTTTTAATCATTACTTTATTAGCATAATTGGGTGGGGAGGAAGCTATGCCTCTCCAGCTTCTCTTGTAGCTCTGGGAAGTGCAGGCAAGTGCGTCAGCATGCAGACCGTGCCGAAGGACAGTATTAATTAGGTGATGGAGACCAGAAAGTCTCCTATATGGTTCCAGGGCTTTGATTATGTTGCTGCCTTCATCTGTTCCCCTCACTATTCAGCTGAGGGAGCTTATAAGGTCGAGTTTTTACGTTTCTTCGTTAGGATCCATTTGTGATCCGTTTCAGTCTAAATAAAGAAACAGCGCAGTTTACATGCTTCGTCCTTGTTGCATTACCAGTATTCATTAAGATCATTCTAAACAGATTTCTGTAGTTCAAACAACTCTGAATTGTAGTTGAGAACGTCAGTTATAACGGCCCACGTATTAAAAAAAATTTCGGGTTTAAATCGGGCTCGGGCTCATAATTACAGTTAATGTGTCGGGCCGGGCTGGGCTCAGGTAGGGTCGGGCTTGATTTTTTGGGCCCGATCTAAGCTCTACTTTGCGTGTCTTGGGGAATATTTGGTTCCATGTCTCATATAAGCAGCACTTTCAGTGTTAAAGTTCCAGATGGTTTCAGTCCTCCTCTTCATCAAAACCTTGATTGGTCCTTCCTCTGCCTCTGCCTTGGCCTCTGCTCGCAGACGGGCCTCCTGGTCCAGACTGGTATCCAGACTGCTCACCGTTATCCTCCCACTGGCCCGGGTGCTGCTCTCCATCTGGGCCGTCGTCCTGGTTCTCCTGGTGGTTGTATCCCCTCTCCTCCGGGGCAGACCAGCCCTGGTAGGGTTTCTCCTCCTGTTCCTCTGGGCGACCGTTGTAGTCGGGGGAGAAGGTGTCGTCGTCCAGGTGGTCGTCGTAGCGCTGGTAGGAGCTGGCGTGCGCCTGCTGCTCCCGGGCGTTCAGCTCCAGCGTGCTGTGCCACACGCCGTAGCAACCGTAGATCAACAGACCTGGGGACGGACACACGACTGCAGTTAAACAAAAAGACAGCAGAAAGAGAAACTGTCCAGCTGTTCATCACTTCCAAAACAGGCTGACCTCAATAAGTGACGTATGTATGACACGCCAATTTGTATGCCATTTTGGTGCTTTTTAGCGTGCTTATCAACGGCGTTTGGCCTCCACTGACTTACATTACCTTGCGATTGCGTGTCAATTTACGTCATAGCGAGTAGTATGAAAGGAAAATCTGTGTAAAGGTTGGTCGGGGGGGAGGATGGGTCAAACAACACAGGACTTTCACCCAGGAGACCGGGGATCGCGTCCCGCGTGTCACGTTTCCTAAACCCAACCGTCCCATTGTTCTTTTCCTAAACCCAACCCGTCCGCTGTATACAGCGTAGACATACACGCGGATAGCTTAAAATGCGTACAGATAACACGCCACTTGGCTTTAGAAAGTGGGCGTGTATGTTTACGCGAAGTCATGATATCACGTTGAAAAAGGTGGGAAACTCTTCCCTTGACTTCGTCATCGGTCAACTAACTGCACATCCAACAAAGTCTGGATGTAACCCTTACCCACGTAGGGCTGCAACGATTATTTTCATTAGCGATTAATCTGCCGATTACTTTTAGAGATGTTTCGATACCAGTATCGCCTAAATGCTGGTATCGGTATTGGCAAGTACTGGAGGGTATGCACCGATCCGATACCACGTAACTTAGACCTGAAGAAAATCTACTTTAAAGGTACACTGTGTAGTGTTTTATTATGTAGTATTCTATTAGCTAAAGTCAATGTCTTCATTCATAAATATGTCTTCATTGGTGTAAAATTACCTCTGCCAATGATCGGACGTATCCTCGTAAGCAAAGAATTTCTTATCTGTATTTACATTACAAGGAGGCTTCCATGTCGTTCTGCCATCTTGAAAAACTATAATGGCTGAGAGGGACATAGAGCACTAGCCGACCTGTCTAGCTAATCCACAACACGTTTTGGTTCAGAGCCAGCGTCACGTGACTGAAACCAGCTGAGACGGAGAAGGAGATCAGTGAGAGGCGCTGGTCACCGCCCCGGCAACATTTGAAAGCCTGCAACTGCACTTTAGTTCATAACGGAGGATCGTACTTATGCCGAGCCACAGGAAAAGGAATCCTCGTCGCCAAAAAAGCGAAAATTGGAAGACATGTCGTCATAGCTTCTTGGTACATAACGGCTACCGTAGTTGCAACACGCATTTGAAAAAGTGAGGCGCTGGTTTCAGTCACGTGACGCTGGCTCTGAACCAAAACGTGTTGTGGATTAGCTAGACAGGTCGGCTAGTGCTCTATGTCCCTCTCAGCCATTATAGTTTTTCAAGATGGCGGAACGACACGGAAGCCTCCTTGGACTTGCCCGTCCAATGTAAATACAGATAAGAAATTCTTCGCTTACGAGGATACGTCAGATCATTGGCAGACGTCATTTTACACCAATGAGGACATATTTATGAATGAAGACATTGATTTTAGCTAATAGAATACTTAAAACACTACACAGTGTACCTTTAAAATGCACTCTGAGGTTCCAATATAGAAAATGAATGTTTCATCTCACCTACGAAGCACCAGATGGTGAACCGGGCCCAGGTGAGTGACGACAGTTTAAGCATGAGGTAGCTGTTGACCAATATGGCCGCCGCGGGTACAAAGGGCACACAGGGCGCCATGTAGGGCAGCTTCCTCGCACTCTGTGGCTGCTGAAGAATCGTGATCAAAAGCTTCGCCAAGGACCCGGCCATCAGCGTGGCCGTGAGGCCTGAGAACACCGCGCCGGCGCCGCCTCCCTGCTCAACGCCAAATATAACGGTGGACCAGAGGAAGAAGGACGTGAGGAAGAAGAGGAGGGTGCATCGGGTCACTATGCGGCCGGTGGCAGGGGTGGGCCGGGCCGACGCGTCGGGCAATCCCAGCCGCAGCCGCAGGGTGTAGAAGTGACCTCCCAGAAGCCTTTTCAGCAGCGGGGCGTGGCCTGTGTGGAAATCAGAGTCATCCCCTTGTCCTTCCGTCCCGCCTGCGTGGTAGGACGCCGATCCGTCTGCGTCTGAGCCTCCGATCAGGATCTGGTCATCTTTGGTGGGCGCCGCCCCGTCGTCATGGTGCGTCAGGCCGTCCTCGTCCTCCCCGGAGATGAACTGGTGTGTGTCGGTCAGTTCGTCCGGCTGGTAGCGCAGCAGGAGCACGCACACGCTGACCAGAGTGTAGGCCAGCAGGGTGCCGATGGACATCATCTCAATCAGGTCCCGCAGGCTCACCAGCAGAGCCAGGAGGGCAGCGAAGCAGCCCGACACCACGCACGCCACCGTGGGAGTGTGTGTGAATGCAGACACGTGAGACAGAAACCTGCAGACACATTAATCACAGAGTTAGCCCGGAACTAGTCTCGCATAGCCAGACCTTCCTCCACATTTCATAATCCCCGACTATAGTCGACATCGATATATTAAGCTAGATATCGTCTTAAATTTTGGATATCGTAAAATCGTGATATGACATAAGTGTTGTCTTTTCCTGGTTTTAAAGGCTGGGTTACAGTAAAGTGATGTCATTTTCTGAACTTACCAGACTGTTGTAACTGTTCTATTATTTGCATTTACCCACTTAGTCATTATATCCACATTACTGATGATTATTTAAATTCTCATTGTGTAAATATTTTGTGAAAGCACCAATAGTCACACTACAATATCGTTGCAGTATCGATATCGAGGTATTTGGTCAAAAATATCGTGATATTCTCCATATCGCCCAGCTCTACTCGGGAAGGAACTTGTCTTGGTGGAAAATGCGCACGTAGGGAGGCGAGTCTTGGAAATAAAATGGCTGTCGAGTGTGTGATAAGAATTTTACTCAAAAAAAAAGTAAGTAAGTAAGAAAAGTAAGTAAAAGTAAGTAAAGTAAAAATATAATTTGATTGTCGGTTCTAGCTCAGAGGATGTTTCCCCGAATCGACCGGAGTTTAGAACTGGAGCCCTCATCTTAGCGGTGTTTGGCGCCTCCTCACCTGAACAGCAGGCCGTCCCGGGACATGGCGTAGATGACTCTAGGCATGGGGAACAAAGAGCCCAGCAGAGAGACGGTGAGTCCGGCTATGGAGCCCACGGCCACAGTGTATTTCCCCCACAGGAAGCCGTGTACGGCGAACATCTCCATGAGAGGAGCCGAGCCGTCGATGAGGTCGTAGGGAACCATGAGAGTCAAAATCACGCTCACCTGTACACGGGAAACGTTCAACAACATCAGGGCTCCTGGATTAAAGGGAAAGAACACCCAAATGTCGCAATTCTTTTTTTAATTTTTTTATGTTTTTTTTTTGCATTTCACGAGAAATCCCAGATGAAAGTTCATTCTCAGTAATGCACAGCTTTCTCAGCTGTGGCCTTTGGAAGCGAAGATATTATAGGAGATGATAGAAAGCAAAATAACCAAAATGCTCGATGTAATCTATTCGATGACGAGATTTTGTGACTTGTTTCCATCATGTTCCATCTATCCTACTGTCTAATTTATTCCCCTATAATGCCATATTTAATGCTGTCTCTTTTTAAACGTTATCCTTGCACTGCTACATAGTTTTTATATTACTATGTCTACATTGTTCTCTTATATTGTCCATATTTAATGCCGGTCTCTGGACTTTATCCTTGCACTACTGGACTTATTTGCACCACCACCATGACACCCACTCTCATAGAGCACCTCACCATGCAGACTGAATCCCAGGGTCAGTCCCTGCCCTGGCACTGCTGGCCTCTCATGCTTATACATCCCTCAGTACATTCATGTGGATTTTTTATTTAGTATATTTTCTTTCATTGCTATTATTATTTATGTGGATTTGTTATTTTATCATCCTGTTTGTGATGTATGTGTATGTTGTGTGTGATGTCTTTAAGCTACTGGGACCTTGAATTTCCCCTTGGGGATCAATAAAGTATCTATCTCTATCTATCTACGAGCATGCCCGACACTGACCGACACGTATGCAGTGAGGCAGGTGACCAGCGAGGCGGTGATGGCATACGGGATGGACGTGTTTGGGTTCTTCGCCTCCTCCCCTGTCGTCGCGATGATGTCGAAGCCGATGAAGGCGTAGAAGCACGTCGCTGCACCTTGCATAACCTGATCAAGCGACAAGAGATCACTTATATATATATATATATATATATATATATATATATATATATATATATAATATATATATATTTTGGGTGAATTTGAACAAGGAACTAAAACACCAACGTGGTGGATGATCTCACCCCTGACCATCCGTAGGGCAGGAAGTTTCCGCCCTCCCAGTTGCTGGCGGAGAGGAAGAAGAGTCCGGCGATGATCATGAAGACCCACACCACCAGGTTGACCGCGTTGAGGACGTTGTTGAAGACCACGGAGTTCCGCACGCCGAGAGCAACGATCACTGTGACCAGCAGGGCGATGAACAGGGCCAGCAGGTCAGGGTACGTGTCCTCACCTTTACCTGAGACAAACAGATACACAGACACACAGCAGCATGTATTGTAGAAATATGTCATCCACATGAAAGATCAATATGACAGGAAGGGCTTCCTAGAGCTGGGAGATATGGAAAAAAATCAAATATCCCGATATTTCTGACCAAATACCTCAATATCAATTGTGGTATCCTAACTGTAATATTAAGTTACAAGAATGCTTATCTGTAAGCTATATCATTTACTTACCTATGAAGAATAATAGTTCATTTCCTAATCCTTTTTCTGAAGTTAGCTGCTAATAAGGGATGTTCCAGAAGGAGGCGCTACTACATTGAGTTCTGAATCAGAGTATGTTTCCGCTGACCGGATGTCGACTCTAGCTAAAAAAAAAAGACCGAAGAAGTCGTTGCTAGTCGAGAGACATGTAAAAAGTAACTAAGTAACTTGTAAAGATGTCATGCCTGTCCATTTGTATTAAACTTATTAGTATTTGGATATTGTGGACATTCAGTTCTTCCTTAGAAAATACAACATCAATATTGTGGCGATATTGTAGGGTTGACAATTGGCCGCTTTACTATTTGAAAGTTTTTAATTTGCTCTTACTGTGCTGAGAAATGACACACGTACGGATGGTACTGACCGAGTCCTCTGAGCGTGCCCAGGTGTGTTATCATGTAGTTACTGATGCTGTGATTGGCCAGGGAGTCGAACATGCTGCTGAGAGCCGACGCCCCCGCCGCTGTGCCGATCAGATACTCCAGGATCAGATTCCAGCCGATGAAAAACGCCACAAACTCCCCGACTGTCACGTAGCTGTAGGTGTAGGCCGAGCCGGTCGTCTTTGGGACGCGGACACCAAACTCTGCGTAGCACACACCTGACGGCAGAAATACAATGAGACAGTAAACGTCTGTAAGATCAGAGTAGACTGCCCCAAAAAAAACTATAAAAACATGTCAGTGAGCCACACTGTTGCACTGGCTGACATGTTCCTTCATCACCATTAACACATACACTTTTTTGACTCAATCCCATAATCCAAAACAGTACTAAATGCTAAAAATAGTCCCCAACAAATGCACGTAGGCTACACCCAACAGTTTGTAGCAGTCATGCAACAAGTTGTTATGCCAAACGCCAATATAACAGAAGAAGAACACGCATCCCGACCATCCCGACCATCCTAACCATGTGAACGCTGGTAGTCGGAAAAACAACGTAATCACGCGGGCGGTCCCTGTCATTCCGAGGTGGCTTGAACGCGCCATTTACATTCAACATGACGGCTACCGAAGCGCAGCAACCCGTTGATGCCGCTGTCGCTGCTACGTCACCCGGATCATCGCTCCGATTGGTTGAAGGACTATCCAATTGCGCCCAGAGGCGTTTGAGCGGCGTCCGTTGGTGACGCCCCTTTGGAAATGGGCTGTGAATGAACCTTCCCCAGACCCACTCTCAGTTACAGCTGGGAAGGGTTGTTGATGACTTTTAGTGTTCTGTTGCCTCACCTGACAGTATGGACGCCACCGCTGCGATGATAAAAGACAGGATGACGCCCGGCCCAGCCATTGCCTTGGCAACCAGCCCAGCGACCACATACATCCCCGTGCCAACACAGCTGCCCACCCCGAGCGACACCAGGTCCACGGTGGTCAGGACCTTGGCGAGCCCGGCCGCCGACCCCTCCCCGAGCTCGGTGAGGTCGTTGGAGCCGGAAGCCATGGAGCCCACAGGTTTGGTCCGCAGCAGGCGCGAGTACATGTTGTACCAGGCGTCGCCCGGAGACACCCGGGCCAGCCACGCCGCCATCACCGCACCTGTTTATCGCCTGTTTATGTTTGTGACTGCTTCTACCTTCTCTCTGTCACTCCCTCTTTCATTCTTTCATTCTCTAAAAGCCACAGATCCAGATGGAGGACATAGACTCTGTGAAAAGAAGAATTCAGATCATTTACTTTAGTAAAAGTATCAATGACATTTTTTATATACAGTCACGGAAAGTTACAGAAGTAAAAGTACCGAAGTAAGAACAGTAAAGCTGTTACTAGAGGTGCAAAGATTAATTGATTAGTTGTCAACTAAAACTTGATTCCAGCTTGTTAAATGTGAATATGTTCTAGTTTCTTCTCTCCCTTGTGACAGTAAACTGAATATCTTTGAGTTGTGGACAAAATAAGACATTTGAGGACGTCATCTTGGGCTTTTTTGGAAACACTGATCCACATATTTCACCATTTTCTGACATTTTAGAGACCAAACAACTCATCTGTTCATCCAGAAAATGAATCGCCAGATTAATCGACAATGATAACAATCGTTAGTTGTCTGGTTTTCTTTCAGACCTCTTGAGTTACAATATGCTGAAAGATTATGATGGAATTATTATTCTTTTTTATTTTGGCATTTATGCCTTTATTTGTGACAGGACAGGTTAGACATGAAAGGGGACAGAGAGGGGGAATAACACGCAGCAAAGGGCCGCAGGTCCAAATCGAACCCGCGGCCGCTGCTACCTCAAAACTGTACCTTAGTAAAGTCCTGAGCAAGTGCATTTAGTTATGTTCCTACCAGAAAGGACCAGTGCATGTATAAACTGTAGTGTTTCACCTTGAAGTATTCTTTTAGAGTATTTTTAGAGTTTTAATCAACTTTTCAATGAATAAACGATGCAATCATAAAGGCCCAAATGTGCCAGCTACGCCTGTCCGACCCTGCTGATGTGACCCAGCAGCTGATGATGGGATACCATCAGCTGTTCTCTTCTCTCACTGGAGCGAGACTCCCTCTCTGAAACATTAATGAATCCACCGAGGATCCACTTTCACAACGAAAAGGTACGACTGTGGAAAGCTCAAAGTGAACAGCATACACACCTGAACCAATTTCTAAACATCTGAAATGACTGCTGCACACTTTAATCACCACCTGAACTAAAACAAAAATCTAAATCAAAACGTTGGGTTTAGGAGAGTGAGGAGCACAGACAGCGGTGTAAAAAGACGCTGATAGAAGCAGCCAACACACAGGTTAAAGAAGCACACCTGAGCAGACAGGTAACACACTCACTCACTGGTAGTGTGTTTTCCTGATGAAGCGTCGGTGCAGTCCACGTCCTCTGCAGACGACAGACTGCGGGAAATGATGACGAGAGGAGACGACAGCGTTAATCCTTCAGACCGGACCAGGCGGATACATTATTCAACACCTGAGGCTGGGCAGCTGTGTGTGTGTGTGTGTGTGTGTGTGTGTGTGTGTGTGTGTGTGTGTGTGTGTGTGTGTGTGTGTGTGTGTGTGTGTTGGTTAACTTTGTGCTGCAGCTGCCATATGTGACATTTCAGTACTCTTTGTATGCAGAGGTGGGAACTGACCAGGTGTGTGTGTGTGTGTGTGTGTGTGTGTGTGTGTGTGTGTGTGTGTGTACATCGAGCTTTGTGGGGACCCATTTGAGTTTTAGACCTACAGATTGAGGACATTTTTGTAAAGTGAAGACATTTTGGCAATTCCTCACTACTATAAAGGCCTGTTTGAGGGTTCAGAATTGGTTTTCGGGTTAGGTTAAGGTTAGGTTTGAGCTAAACGTAGCGTCTGTGATGGACACTACGGGGGGGGGGGGAAACGGGCACAAGGGGTCCATCGATGTAGAAAACCACTTAAACTCCTTAAAAAACCTGGTTCTGTTATTTAAAAGCAATTTAAAAGGGATAATGGGTTTAAAAAGAGATTAGAGGAAGCACAGCTCTAAAAATACACTGGATCCTACATTTCCCAGAATGCAATTCAAGCATCTTTCATTAGATCCTCTCTGCTTGATCTTTCAAACCTCACACCTCCAGTTTGTAACGCAGACTTAGCGTTAGAAGTTTGTGGGCCCCAAAAATGATTCTGAACTGTTATCAGCTTGTGCAACACACCACACCTGTTGTTTCTACCGTGTGTGTGTGTGTGTGTGTGTGTGTGTGTGTGTGTTTACCTTCTGAGATCATTTTGCCTGTCCAACATGCTCCAAACCAAACTCACATTTCAATACTTCTGCTGGAGTCGTCGTCCTGTCACTCAAACATTTTAAAGCGAGGTGGACGATCCAAATCTTCTGCGCACTGAAACACAAAAGAAAAGACCAAATGAAACCTCTCCAACGTGTGCACACTGGAAGGTTTGTGTTCCTCCTTATGTGTTATATATCGTGGCTGTTGTAATCTGATGCACAGAGTCGGATTACACCTGCAGACATGGTAACACGATGGTCGAAAACAAGGCGAAACAAGACACACAGCTGCTGTCTGCACCGAGCTGCTTTACAGGATGCTTTGAGCAGAAACAGGGAATCCCTCTCAGCCGGAGCTAAATGTTGGTTCTTTGCTTCATATGTTAGTTAGGTAGTTAGTTATGTAGTTAGTTATGTAGTTAGTTAGTTATGTAGTTAGTTAGTTAGGTAGGTAGTTATGTAGGTAGTTAGTTATGTAGTTAGTTAGTTATGTAGTTAGTTAGGTAGGTAGTTAGGTAGTTAGTTATGTAGTTAGTTAGTTATGTAGTTAGTTAGTTATGTAGTTAGTTAGGTAGGTAGTTAGGTAGTTAGTTATGTAGTTAGTTAGGTAGGTAGTTAGTTATGTAGTTAGTTATGTAGGTAGTTAGTTATGTAGTTAGTTAGTTATGTAGTTAGTTAGGTAGGTAGTTAGGTAGTTAGTTATGTAGTTAGTTAGTTATGTAGTTAGTTAGTTATGTAGTTAGTTAGGTAGGTAGTTAGTTTCATTTTTATTTCTGTGTCAGCCAAACATTTGGCCCATCCCACATGGGATTACAAAACACCACAAACTTATTTAGCAAACGTCTTCCGGTCGCATATACAAATCATTCGGAGAAATACATGAATACAAGTATATATATAAATATATATATATTTATACATACATATACACACAAACATATATACAAACAACAAATCCTCATCTACAGATCATCATCGATAAAGGGCTTTTTTCCTCTTCTCAAGATAATTGGCTCATTTGTGACCAGCCACCTCAGTCTTTGAGCATCATCCATATTTACCAAATCAATCTCTGTTTTTATCTTACTAAACAAAAAAATCAGTAGACAGTAGAAAACAAAACTCATTTTCTATATCATTCAAACAACACATGGGACAGATCTGTTTTTCCTCTTCTACATTAACATATCGTCCTGTTTCAACAGTCAAAGGTTAAACCCCAGATCTCACTGGAGCACATACACATCTTTGCCTTTTTGACAAATTATACACAACATAATTCTCTGTGCCATATTCGTTTTATCATCACAAAAATATGACTTCCAGATATGGCGAAGCTTTGATCGTGTCAGTCTGAGCCCTGATAATCAGATCCAGTTTGCAGCTCTGGCTCTCAGAGTTGGACCAGTTTATTCTGGAGCATTATTTATCACAAGTCTGGGAGGCCGTCGAGCTGGATTTAGGCTGCTGGGGAACAGACTTTTATTGGGTCTTCTGATTGATTATCGGCTAGTCTCGCATTGCCAGACCTACAGTATCTCCACAGCGCTGTGGAGTAAGGTCTGGCTACATCACAGATGCATTCTGGGATAGGAGAGGAAAAAAAACACTCCAGTTGCTTGCTTTTCTTTAAACCAATCACAATGGTCTTGGGCGGTGCTCGGCTTCAGACGCGCCGGTGGCTCTGCTAAAAAGTCTCAGGAAGGAACTTGTTTTGGCGGAACATTTGCACCAACACAAGATCTGAAAGATGTATCGTGAAAATGTGTTTTAAATGTCAATTCATGCAGCTCCTGGCAGACAACCACAGCGCTGACGTACGCTCAGAGGGGAAATGACGCCATCGACAGGCAACCAAATGTAACGGAGCGTTACCTTGAATAAAATGACAGATCTCTCTGGGTTTGAACATTGTTGGAAACATTTGGGATATGATCATAAGAACACAACTCAATTAAATATAAGACATAGGTCGGCGTTTTTAGACATTTAAATGCAGAAATGTTTCATATTAAACCTTCCACTTCCTTCATTTCTTTATCTTTTCCTTCATTTATCTTTAATCTTAATCTTCATCTTTAATCTGTGTGCCTTATATATGTATGAATCTAACTGTAAACTGGCGAGCCTCTGCATGTTATAAACTCCAGTAACTGTGACTCTTTATATAACGATAGGAGACGCCACCAGCCAAAGGTGGATGCATTCCTGAGGCAACGTGCTTTATACGCAACAGATGAGCGAATGGAAGTGACTCCAGACACACACACACACACACACACACACACACACACACACACACACACCTAAACATCCTTTTCTGTTTAAGGGAATAAAGAAGGGAGGACATGGAAACTGCCTCATCATGCCAGTCTGAACTGAGGACGGCTTACTTTTTCATTTTCTCTTGAACCAAAACAAGGCAAAATGTGAAAACATATTTTGAGTTGTATTATGGACATTGTAAGCAGTGTTGTAAGGTAACGAAGTACAATTACTTCGTTACTGTACTTAAGTAGAATTTTCTTGTATCTGTACTTTACTTCGTTATTTATATTTCTGGAAACTTCCACTTTTAAAAATGTATACTTTTACTTCACTCCGTTTCCCCTCAGCGTCTTCGTGACTCGTAACTTGCAAGAAATGCTTTTGTACGTCGGAGTCAAAGATTCTTCCTCACAAAATAAATGTAATTCTGTTTCTGTTTTACTCTTTGTTGATGTCAGACTTTGAATTTGATGTTAAGAGGGTGTGGAAACCCCAAATATTACATTTCCTATTAGGAAGCCACAATAAAGATCATAATCAAGGTTTTTCTTTACTTTTACTTCTAAAAAATTAAGTACACATAATATCAGAAAATTACTTTTAATGCTTAAGTACAGTAAATATCAGAAAGGGGATTTTAACTGCTACCAAAGTTGTTTTCTGGTAACATACTTGTACTTTTACTCAAGTATTGTTTCCAAGTACTTTATACAAGACTGATTGTGAGTTAGTGTTTCTACGGTGGCAGTAGCTCAGTCTGTAGGGAGTTGGGTTGGGAACCGGAGGGTAGTCACCTAGGGCCCCCTTCAGTCCCCATACGAACCAAAGTATGGTGGTGGACTGGTAGCTGGAGAGATGCCAGCTCCGCACTGCTAAGGTGCTCTCGAGCAAGGCACCGAACCCCCAACTGCTTGGGGCGCCTTTCTACAAGCAGCCCTGTCACTCTGACATCTGTCCATTAGTGCATGTATAGGTCGGAGCATGTGTGTGTAATTCTGTGTGTAATGTGTATAATAATAGAGTGAAAACATTGTAATTTCCCCTTGCGGGATTAATAAAGTATACATTATTATAGAAGAAAGTATGGTTCACAAGCGTGTGTAGCACCACCTAGTGTGCATTTAGTGAACTGCTACAGAATCATATATAGGAGTAAGGAGTGCAGACATCAGGAGCAGCTCCATAGGAGTTCATCGACCAAAATGATGGACAATCCTGTTAGTACAACAGAACAATTACAGTACAACAGCAGCACCTGTAGCCTCCAAAATGATGACAGTTTAATCAACACCTTTGTTATAGTATAACGATCATGACGGAGGACTTACTGCAGGACGTTTGTATTATGTTTTTTAAATCTTTTGATTTGTCTGTTTTATAGATTTTTATAAAGAAAAAATACTTTCTTTATCCAGTAAGGTGCTCTTCAGGTTTCACAGAGTCAAATTTAATACTTTTTAAGACTATTATGAATGAAATTTAAGACCTCTATCACAACATCAACTAAGTTGAAACCTAGTACAACCTGAAAGAGACTGGCACCAATAAGATGAAAGCTGATTGGCTGCAAGGTAAGGTGCCTGTTGGTCTCATTTGTAGTCGTAATACAGCGAGTTATATTTGGACTAACAACAGAAAGAACTACAACATGGAATAAAAAAAGGGAGCATTAGAGGCGTTGCATGGACGTAAGAAAATTAAGACTCGTTTTTAAGAGCCCGTGGAAACCCCGTTACCTAATCACACGAATGGCAATGTCCGTTTTCTCAAGGTTTCATTGACTTATTGACATTTGTGGTGCTTCATTTGGGATCATTTACCCAGCATCTATGGCTACGGTCAGACTGCAGGGAAACGTGGCCCAAATCTGATTTTTTTTGGGGGTCACGTGACCAGGTCAGACTTCTTCAGAAGTAGTGTGAACACTCAAATCAGATTTAGACCACTTCCATATGTGGTCCTGAATCAGACCCAGGTCTGATTTGTTTCAATGCGACCGCAGTGTGAACAACCAAGGAGGATTTGAGGCGACTTTTACGTCAATCTACATCGACATTTGTCACAACTACGCTCCTAAACCCAGACAGTAACATTAAAAACTAGACTAGACCTACAACATGGAGAACAGTGATGGAGCAAGTCAATGGAGGGAGAGGGAGGGGTTAGAAAATGCTTCCTTCCTCCATCACCTCCCTGACTTTAGTGTAGCAGCGTGCTGCATCTGATGTCATTGTTATTCTTCTTATTTTTTTTATTATTGTTTGGCCATTTTTAGGCCTTTATTTTCACAGGACAGATGAAGACATGAAAGGGGAGAAAGGGGAGAGAGGGGGGAATGACATGAGGCAAAGGGCCGCAGGTCGGAGTTGAACCCGCGGCCGCCGCGTCGAGGAGTAAACCTCTATATATGGGCGCCTGCTCTACCAACTGAGCTATCCGGTAATGTGAACAGCCAAACAAAAAAAATCTGATCTGAGCAAAAAATCCGAATTAAGCATTAATAATTGCTGTGTGAACTATGTGTTGTGACACGTGTCCATATATAGCTGAAGAAAGACGTGTAAACGGAGACGTACCTCAACAAACCAGCAGAAAACCCAGAAGCATTTAAGTGTGCAGAGAACGTTGAGAGAACAGCAGAATAAAAACACATGACCCAAAGGTTATTTCTCCACATTTATTCTCCTGACACACAGACAGAACGGTGTTCACTCGTCAGCCTCCGACTCCTCGTCGTCGTCCTGACTGATCTGGAAGTAACGCAGCTCGTACGTCTCCTTGTCAGACGCCACCACTCTCAGCCAGTCCCGGAGGTTGTTCTTCTTCAGGTACTTCTTCGTTAGGTACTTCAGATACCTTGTAGGGGGGGAGAGGGTGGTGGGGGTCCCAGAATATGTGAGTTTAAATTCAGTTCTGATTTCCAATTTTATAATTTGCTGAGGTTTTAAAAACGAGCTGCGGTTCATCACCTTTTGGAGAACTGCTTCTCAGACGTGACATTGATCTTGTTCTTCATGCGGCCGACCTGGACGATGTTACTCAGGTTCCCCGTCTTTCCGTTGACCTTAATCCTCTCTTTGAGGAAGGTTTCCTGTTGGACAGAACACAGTGACGCACTAGGGAAGAGAACCCTAGTATATTCGGAGCTAGGGAAGGGGGCCCTAGTCCAGACACAGGGTTAGCTGCTTGCAAAGACCACTAACGATCTCATGATGTTTTTACTAGAGATGAGCCGATACCAGTATCGGTATCGCCTCCGATACTGCCTAAAACGCTGGTATCGGGAAGTACTGGAGTTAATGCACCGATCCAATACCACGTAATAAAGCCCTAAAGAAAATCTACGTCAAAGTAGTTTATTTATGTTCTTTTTCCGTTATAACTGACTGTCAAACTGCAGAATAAAAGAACGTTCTGTGGCGTTCATGTTTCACAAAGAGTTTAACCTGAGCCAGACGACAACAAAGATAGAAATCATATCACATCCATACAGGGATAGTAGTATACAGCTGTTATACATCATATCATCCATACAGGGATAGTAGTATACAGCTGTTATACATCATATCATCTATACAGGGATAATAGTATACAGCTGTTATACATCATATCATCCATACAGGGATAGTAGTATACAGCTGTTATACATCATATCATCTATACAGAGATAGTAGTATACAGCTGTTATACATCATATCATCTATACAGAGATAGTAGTATACAGCTGTTATACATCATATCATCCATACAGGGATAGTAGTATACAGCTGTTATACATCATATCATCCATACAGGGATAGTAGTATACAGCTGTTATACATCATATCATCCATACAGGGATAGTAGTATACAGCTGTTATACATCATATCATCCATACAGGGATAGTAGTATACAGCTGTTATACATCATATCATCCATACAGGGATAGTAGTATACAGCTGTTATACATCATATCATCTATACAGGGATAATAGTATACAGCTGTTATACATCATATCATCTATACAGAGATAGTAGTATACAGCTGTTATACATCATATCATCCATACAGGGATAGTAGTATACAGCTGTTCACCATCTAATCACCATTCATAATTAATTAAGGACATTGTATGGGGAATTTGGGACACTAAGCTGCACGTATACCGAAAAGACGTTGGTGTTCCTGTAGCTTCCGCTACGTAGCAAAGATGGCGACAGTTGAGTGCGAGTATTGACCATTGAGTATTCCACACTTAACATTTTGACTGGTTTGAGTGCAGCAGTACAGTGTTGTGCAGCATTTGGCTATATGTACTCCAAATTGCAAGAGTACTTAGAGAAGTGTTCGATGTGAAACAGAAAAAGTCTCTAACACATGAAGGGGTTTAGACAAGTGTTTTAATATACTTACAAAGTTGGCAGAGTCCAGGATCCCATCCTCCACAGGGTGGGTCAGGTCCAAGGTGAACTTCCATGAAGCTCCCTTTTTGGTCTTCCTGCCAACAGTTGGCCTCTTCTGTTTGAGCTGCGAGGCAAGGCAGCTTTATTTATATTGCACATTACAGCAACAAGTCCAATTCAAAATGCGTTGCATAAAACATTAAAGAACAGATCAAAACAACTAAAAAACGTCAATTGAAGTAAAACGCACGGACAGGGTCAGAAACTCTAGAGACGCTTTCTAGCTTTTTCTGGTCGCCTCTACTTTTTACTAACGTATGTTTTTTCATAGTATAAACAGTTGAATATAAACATTTCAATAAAACCAGGGCCAGCAAACGCAAGCTTGTACTATTCATCCTGCAAATACACTTATTCTTAGTACTCTTATGTTACCACACTGCACATAGCTGTACATATGTCTATATGGTTCATTCAGTATATCCATATTTATTCTTTTTTTCTTATTATACATTCTGCTAATACACTGCATATATCTATATTATTCTTACTACTATTAGAATGTTACTGCTGCTACATTGCACATATCTGTACATGTTCATACATTGTTCATATTACATAGCCATATTTATTCTGCTCCTATAACACTGCAATACATTTCTTGTCCTGTCTATGCACCACCTGTCTATACTTGAATATCACATTGCTGCTTTTTTTTTGCACTTCTGGTTGGACGCAAACTGGTCGCTGTCTTTGTACTTGTACTCTGCACAACGACAATAAAGTTTAATCTAATCTAAAAGAGCGAGCATTGAGATAGTTTAATTTCTGCTTTATTTTGAGCTATTAAAAATTGGGTAGCTGATGAAAGTTAGTGTAAAGTTATGCCGAACTAACTAACGGGCCTTAGGCTACATGTAGACGTACAGCACACATCACGTTTACCAGTCAAGTGCAGTAAAAACACCGATGTAAAATAAAACACCATTTATTCTATGGAGACTGGCGTCCTGTCACAGTCTAATGAATGGAACACGTGTCAACAAACGGCCACTACCACGAGCTAATGCTAACTCTACCAGTTGCTTTGTTTCCTTCGCTATAAAACCAGCTCAATGTTTAACACATAGCTTTATGATTACATATTTACTTTGTTTTAGTAGGTGACCGGAATACGTTAAGAGAAAGCATGAAATTACAAACAAAATGCGTATATTGCGGAGAAGCGGCAAGGACTTACCGGCGCCATTGTTAGAAATCTGACGGGAAAGGGAGAACCGGAGGTGACGCAGCAGTGACGTAGATGGCGCCGCATAGAACGCCCTGACCATATATGGTAACCCGATTATCGCTGCTGAAATAGACATTTCCACACATTAATCTGGGGGGGGGGAAATAGCTCGATTAACGAGTTGTGAGGAGACTGATTGCTATGCCGAACTCCTAACTGTCAAACGTCTCATTTAGCTTTAATTGACATGCAATACCGACAGTTACATTCAGGTTCGTTACTTAAATGACTTTAAAATTGAACTTTTTGTCTGTGGTTTCAGGAGCTGGATGATGTACACGCCCTGATAATAAACCTGCTAAGCCTGGTAAATCTTTCACAACCTCTTTAGACACACACACACACACACACACACACACACAATCCCGCCCTATTTCAGGTAGAAGGTTAAACAAACTGAGTGTAACCCTGATGTCTGAGTTGATTTACCCTGAGATGGGAAACTCTGAGTTTTCGGTTTCAGAACAGCTGATATGAGTTGAGCTAGAGTAAATGCATATATTCCAATATAGTGTATATCATAAGGATAGCCTAATATTACTGGTGAAATGGTATTGAACCTAGCCTATAGGCTAATCTATGTCATTTCTGCGGACGGAAAAAGTACTACGCCTACTAATCCCATTCTGAGGCTGCAGCATCATCATTAACAGCATTACAATTCATAATCTTTTATTTCAAAGGTTTTACATCATTCACTTGCAATAGCCTACTGTGGAACTCCTTTTAAAAACGTTTAAAACACGTTTCAGAGCGAGTCACAGTCTTCTGACGGCGCTTTGCTACAGCGGCTTTACTAAAATGCTCCGCATCACCAGTGTTGTAAAGACAAATGCGTCAAAAATAATGTGCTGGGATGTAAGAACATAGATGGGTGACGTTAGTGATATGAGGACGCATAAAGTTATGTAGGCTACATAACTGATCGACTGGGAAGAAAAACCACGCCGCTCAAATAGGAAGTTATCTGGAAAGTGAAGTCACCTCTCTTTCTGAAACAGAAAAGCCAGAGTTCCCCTCATCTCAGGGGTTAACAAACTCAGAGTTTTCACTAAACCCGCTTTCTGAAATACCACCCTGATGAGTCAGAGAAACCATAACATGCATCCTTCTTTCCACTGTGGTGCCATTTGGGACTTGGCCGTGCAGACCGTGTGAGTGTTCGTCGTTACATCACCATTGGGGACATTCAAGCAGGGTGCTGAGTCTTCCTCCGCTGCAATGACTTCAAATGCAGATACACAACAAAAGATGCTTCAGCACACACAAATGAAACACGTTATGTTTCCATACGAAACATACTGTACATATCCTGGAATTGTTGACGTATAGGCTTGTTCCTATAGTTAGTCATTATTCCCTTATAATGCCCATATTTAATGCTGTCTTTTTAAAAACGTTATCCTTGCACTGCTATATAGTTTTTATATTACTATGTCTACATTATGCTTCTATATTGTCCATATTTAATGCTGGTCTCTAGACTTTATCATTGCACTATTGGACTTATTTGCACTACCACCATGACACACCCTCTCATAGAGCACCTCACCATGCAGACTGAATCACGTCCGTCCGTCCGTCCGTCCGTCCATCCATCCATCCATCCATCTTTGAGTGGCACAAAGTAAACGTTTTAGCCATTTATCCGTAGCCTTTTTCCATCTAGCTCCTAAATCGCAAGTCTACTATCGTTTGTAGGCTATTGTGAATGAAGATACACTAAAGACCAGCATGTGTAATCCTGTGTTCTTGTAAACACAAGTATGTTTACATAAGATGGTCCAATCTAAAACTTAGCTGAATTACTCCTGGCTTTTCGTGTACTCCCTGCTTGAGATGCCAGGCTTGCTTAGAGTAAATGATGTGTTGGGCAGCTGAGGAATTTTGCACCAACACCACAGGTTTCCAGTGATGGGTTTCTACATTTGGTCCTCGGTGCTGCATTGTTTTCTCTGTCTGTGTAGGAGTTTTAGTGGCTCTGCTGCTTCAAGAGGCTTTCCCACCACATACTGAGGTTCACGTGATATTTTCTCAGACCCTTCTCTGTGTTTAAGGACTCAACTGATGATGTGTCTGTGTTTATCTGACAGACAGTTCTGTCAGTTTGCAGAGAATGATCTGAGAAATGAAAACATAGGCCTACCGTTTGTGACCCGCTGTTCAGTTTAAACTTTCGTACATTTCAGTCAACACTTGTTTCAACTTTGGTACTTCATGTACAATATGTACTACTTTTAACTGTTGATACTGTTTGAATGATATAAACCCTTTGAAATAAAAGATTATGGATTATAATTCTGTTAATGATGGTGCTGCAGCCTCAGAATGGGATTAGTAGACCTAAGACTTTTTCGCTCAAATAATTGCACCTAAATGAAATAGATTAGGCCAATAGGTTCAATACCATATCACCAGTAGTGTTAGGCTATAGGCTACTTATGATTAAAAATGCTCAGACATCAGGGTTACACTCAGTTTGTTAAACCTTCTACCTGAAATAGGGCCCTGTTCATATGCAGCCGTGCATGACTCGGAATATTATCATATCTGGAATAATGGTGGAATATTAGTGCGCTTACACTTTACCTGAAGTAAAAATCTGAAAGCAGGACTTTTGCTTTGAGTATTCTAGGGGTGGGAATCACCAGAGGCCTCACGATACAATATCATCACGATAGATCATCACGATACAATATCATCACGATACATCATCAATACAATATCATCACGATACAATATCATCACGATATATCATCATGATGCGATATCACGATACAATATCATCACGATACATCATCATGATGCAATATCACGATACAATATCATCACGGTATATCACGATACAATATCATCACGATATATCACGATACATCATCACGATACAATATCACGATACAATATCACGATAGATCACGATACAATACGATACATCACCACGATACAAGATCATCACGATACAATATCACGATAGATCATCACGATACAATATCACGATAGATCATCACGATACAATATCACAATATATCATCACGATACATCAAGATGCGATATCACAATACGATATTGTAATTCTGAACATATTGCAATTTATTACCTTTTTTCCAATTTCAAATTATGTCCCCAAAAGGAAACTGTCAACATCTGTCTTATCTAAAAAGTTTGTTTGTTTGTTCATCTCACTTCAATTTTATTGCTGCAAAAAGGGATTGTCAAGCAGAGAAACACACAATAGATCCATACTTGGCATCTGTGTACAGTATATACAGTATTAGTTTTATCTAGATTTTAAGATGTAATCTATTTGCAGCATTAGGTACTGGGTGTTTGTTGTGACATTCCTGAAATAATTATATTATTAAATATATCAGTTTTTCCTACATTGTATACACACAAAAAATGTAAACTATGCCCACAATTCTGTCAGCTTAAATCAAGACTCCAGGGGATGTGTTACAGAAACTTCTTATCTTGCAGAGCCTATCTTAAGATACCCGTTGGGACAGGATAGTTTCTGTAATATGGCCTCAGGGCCTCAAAGACACCCTTGGGACAGGGTAGTTTCTGGAATATGGCCTCAAAGACACCCTTGGGACAGGATAGTTTCTGTAATATGGCCTCAGGGCCTCAAAGACACCCTTGGGACAGGGTAGTTTCTGGAATATGGCCTCAAAGACACCCTTGGGACAGGGTAGTTTCTGGAATATGGCCCCAGGGCCTCATTACAGACTGCTAAACTCTCTGCACAATTTCATCGTTTTCCCTCAAATAGAAATTCTAAAATCAACCAGGTCTGAAATCTTAAGGATGGAAACGCTACAGACAAAAACAAGGCTATTTTGGTTCCATAACATGTCTGGAAGAAAACATTTTACTACATTTATTTAACTATTCTATTTGTGTCTGTAGATTTCTCCCAAAAGCTATAACAGAACGCCTCATTTGCATATTTAAACATTTTCAGAAAGGTTAATGCAAGTTATTAACTGAGGAAGTTTCATCACCATGAAATCTGTTAAAATATTTGACCTGTTTACCTGTAGTGTCTGCTCTGACGTACTTGTAATTGGTAGAAAACAGTGGTGTAGTCTAATGTATTGTAGTGGGTATACTGTACTTTATATGTATGGGCCATAGGCTATAATGGGACTTTGGGGGAGGGGGGTCTGAGTGTCCTCCCCCAGGGAAATATTGAGCATGAAAGACTTAATTTCCTGCATTTTGATACTTTTATGCACTAATTCACAGCTTAAATACCTTATAATAGCCTATGATAAGAAAAAAAAACACACAATTCAAAATATGTTTGTTACGCATGTTGTTGCGTGTCATTGGGCATTTTAAAGTGGGTATATGGAAATCCTGGAGCTTTCTTAGTGAGTATACTGTGTATACCTGCGTATCACAGACTAGACCACTGGTAGAAAACAATTAGAACTTCCAAAAAAAGGAAAGCACTTTAAAAGTAGTCTTTCATGACTACTAACCTTCTGACATTTATTTTTTTTAAAAACTGACATCTTATTTCAATCAACATTTAGTTATTTGAAAGGTAACGTGCATATTAAGATAGTCATGCCAGAAATGTTAATATAATAATAATAATAATAATCTGCGTGACAGAAATGTTAATTGAAATAAAAAGTGCTTCTGCATGTTTAAAGCCTTAACTTTTTCCAGACATCTACAGTAGAATACATTTATGCTACGTTTATACGTAGCCGGCTTTTCATAAACGGACATTTCAACCTGTTTTCAAAAAAAATAACAGTGCACAGCTGTCAGTTTTCAGAAGTGTTCGTTTACACGTACCTGTGTATATATGCCGTCAAGCACGCCACACCTGTAGGTGGCAGCGCAACGAGAAGCTCAAGCCCACGGTAGCCAATCAGAATCTCGAAAATAGCAACTACAACAAATCACTTCCTCTCTCTTCTCTTCCTCACTTCCTCGGCTGCCTAAACCTCCGTTTGTCTCAGTTTACGTGCAAACAAAACTTTCCAAAATCTCCACTCTGGCTGAAGTTTTTAGAAAGACTCGTTTTCAGAGGCAAATTCTCTGTTTGCGTGTAAACGAAGGGAAATGTCTCCATTTTTCAAAATGACCATGTACATGTAAACGGGGGTAATAGAAGAGAAATGCAAGTGATCACTGAAGTAATCGAGGGACATCCCAACTGAACCTGTAAAAAACATGGGATTATTAGACAGAAAACCAGACATAGTTTGCAGTTTTTGTCCATTTGTTTCATCGTTTTATTTTTTTTTGCCATCTCCAGTCAGGTGACAAAGGCCTCGAGTGAACAAAAAAGTTTGCAACTCTACCACCCTCCCCAACCCGATCGAGTCCCTCAAAAAGAAACACGCCTCACTGCAAACACGCCTCGCACATTTCAGAGGCCCACACCGCTACACACTCCTGCCTCTCAAAACAAAATATAACACTCGTTTTGTATTGGGGTGGGGAGATGGTCGGGAGCAGCAACTGCCTCTGTGGACGAGAGGTGTGGCGCTACAGGACCCTCATGCCCCCCCCTCAAACTATTACAGACAAGAGACTGGCATCACGAGGTTAAATCACTGAAGTTTGTTTCTGTTGTTCTTGGTGGGAAAAAAAAGAAAAAAAAAAAGAAAAAAAAAAGAAAAAACACTTCTCTTTTCTTAGTTTTTAGAGCTTTGACATGCTGGGGTGGACCTCAAGTGCTCATTAAGTGCTCGCCGCCACCACCAATCCCAGCGGTTAGGAGGAAAAAAGGGACCTTGTCGAGCCCAATCCCCTCAGGAACAAGAGCACAGGCCAGGCTGGGAAGCGGTATGGCTGCTATAGAGGGACGGCCTGAACCAGAATATAGCGTCTACAGGGGCTATAACCCTCCCTCCCACTGCTTTAACAACTCAAACTACTTCCCCCCCCCCCCACTACCCTCTAAAAGGCTTTACACCTGCTATATTCAAGAATATATAAAAAATAATCATACAAAAGCTGAATCCCGTTGTTATTTAAACATTCAGGAATGTGAGTGGCAAAACCAACACTTTGAAGGCAAAAATAAGCAGGAATGAGCAACTGATCATTATTTTTTGAAGTTGTTTTTTTATATAAAGTAGATTTGTTACCAAACAAAACCTCAGTGATCAGGCAGAGGACCGCGATGGAACTTTCCCCAACAGCAATGGAAAAGAGAAACGAAAAAAGGAGGGGGTAGGAGGGGGGTGGGGTGGGGAGAAAAACAAAAACAAAAGATCATTGATGAGAGAAATCACAACAGAATGATTGAGGTTGTCTGTGAAAGCCAACGCTTTTGGTGACAGAAGAACCAATGAGAATTGCAAGGGACTGGTTGTGGGTGGTGCTTGTTGCCCCGGGCAGCAAAGTCTGTCTCCCTATTTGCTGGCAAGAACCTTGGTAGCGATAGCACATTCCTCTCCCATGGCAGAAATCACGGTGACCTGCGGAGAACACACACACACGTTCAAGTCAATCATCTGAAACTTTACACACGCAGCTCGCACTCCTCGCATTCTCCCCGCGTGACGACGCTCCGCTCTAATTCAGGACTCAATCCCGTCTGCTTTCAGTGGAGAGTGAAAACAGACATTGACAAAATTATTTTAAAATGAATACGCGTGGCGGGCACGTTTCGGCGTCATCTCAAGACGCCACTTCTGTCGCCAACGACAGCAAGGATTTGCCACATCGTCATCTACATGTTACAGTCATGTTACAGCTCCTGGTGTCAGGCGTCTTCATGACCAAATGCTTTCAGCCCAGGAATTAGACCGCCCCGTCGGGTGTCTTGTGACGCCCAAAAATCATTTAACACTTGTGTTGTCTTCCTGTCGACCATGCTTTGTTTTTCTGGGTCAAAATTTTTGTTCTTTTTCGACATTTCACTTTTCCTGGCCTTTGTCTCCTCCAAGTTTGCCCCCCCCCCCCCAAGTTTTTGGTCACTTTTCACGCCGTTTTTTTGAACGTAAAACAATAAAACATAATTGCCTTTTTGAAAATCGACAACAGTATTGCAAAATAAAAAATATCACGATACTTGAGTGTATTGATTTTTTCTTACACCCCTAACTGCATCTAATCATTTAGGAAGCCCTGGGCGACTGTAAACACTTACCATGAACTCATCACCGGCTTCAAACTTCGTCTCGATTTCCTTTCCGACTTCGGTTTCAGGGACACGCAGGTCCTCCCGGATGTCACCGTTGTCGCTCATCAAGGTCATGTAGCCTTCAGCGATGTTAACCAACTGGGAAGAGGAGGACAACACAGTCACGTACATGAACTGCAACACAACGTGGAGTACGTTTACATGCAAAGAAAGGCTCTAAATAGGACAATATTCCAGATTTGACATGGGTCATGTGAACAGCTATTCTGTTTGGATATTCAGAATACGGCCTTTCTAAAGCGGTTTTCAGATTCAGACTGGTGGGATATTATTCGGCTTTTAGAAGCATTCTTTGGACATGTTTACAGCGCATTCAGAATCTGCGTCTCAATCAGGGGTTTTACTGCAGTTTGTGACAGTTTACGGCCAGCTCCGTGCGTTGCTATGCTTACTGTACACAAACCAACCAGCTGACAGTTTGCAGGGCTGCAGAAGAGATACACGGCCAAAATAAAAGACTGAGAAACACTACAGCTACTTTGAAACATTATCAAAGACTTGAAGATGCACAAACATCGCAACGCCAAACTTCTCAAGAAGCTGGTTGGAAGGAATGAAAGAGGGATGCTGTGTTCACACGCTCCAACAAGTCCGCCACAGCTGGAACACTTCTGAAAAAAATACTATTTTGCACGGCTGCATGTAAACAGGAATATTAGTGGAATAATAATTTTCATTATCTGTGTTAACAGCTTAGTCGGAATATTGTCTTTCGAAAGAAGGCAAAAAACAGAATGTGTGCATGTAAACGTGTCATTGAAGGTGCTGTAGGTAGGATTGGGAAGACCCTGGATTTAGCCAAAAAAATGTGGACATCAACAACTTCTCAGTCCCTCCCCCCTTTCTGCTAAAGCCCAAAACGGTCTCCTAAGCCCCTCCCCCCACAAGGGAGAATGAATGCAGCGTGAGCAGTGATTGACACGCAGTTAGACCCCCCGGCCCTGATTGGTGCATCTGAACAGGGAGCTGTGGATTTTTGCAGATCTCACTACAGGCTGTAGGTGGAGCCAGAGATTTTTTTTAAATGACCTGCTTCCTGTAGTTCTACTGGAACATAGGGTCAGTTTCAGCAGATATGACAGAAAGGGAGTTTTATAAGTCTTCCCTACTGCATCTTTAAACGTTATTTTACAAAGAAATTAAATTAATACAAATACAACATTTTGATTTGCTATGAAGCACGTCCAGGTGACTTCAGCGTCACGTCCTCCAGCGTCCAACGTTACACTCAGATGGGAAAGCAAGAGTGACACGTTTTGCAAAAATGTCCAATGATTCCAGTTACATGACAAAACTCTGCATATTCCACATATCCTAATTTGATTACATGTCATTAACTGACGCTTCTATCCAAAGCGACTTACAATTGCTATATATCAGAGGTCGCACACCTCTGGAGCAACTAGGGGTTAAGGAAGCTATACACCGGGCCGATAATCGGCCGTAGGACAGTCTGGTGAGGTCGGTGACTCGAGTCTGGTCGGTGTGTCCGTGCCGTCGTCCGTTGGAGGAGCTGTCGGTCTTCATTTGGGCCGACCTGACATGTTCAGTCAGAGACAGGGCAGTCGGGACTCACCCGGGAATGGCGAGCGGGATGAGCGTGACTAAGCCTCTCAAAATCTGACGAAAATCTTTTAAACTGACCTTTGTCGATCTGAAATGAAGACAGATTCAGCAACTGCACGGCCTATTTCTCTCTTAAAATGCTTTCAGAAACACGTTTCGGTGAACTATTTTAGTCCAATATGAGATCATATCCTGAATGAGTCGCCATTAATGGCCGTCCGAAAAATCCAAAATCCGGAAGCAGCAGCCAGACCCACGTGACGCGTTCGTCCAATCAGCTGCCGGTTTTCATTTTATGTATTACATCTCGTCTCTTCGGTGTTCTGAGGAACTTTGACCAACTCGGGGAGACTGATCAGTCACACTGCCTTTTCTGCCGACACATTGGTTGATGTACCGCAGTGGGAATTGAACCCAGATCTCCCACACCAAAGGCATGTGTCACATCCACTGCGCCATCACCGCCACTATGATTAAATCAATTATAACCCTTTTTGGGATAAACAGTTCTGTCTACATATTCATATTTCTTTTTCACATTGGAAGATGATGGTCAGAGTTCACAAGATCAAAAGCAGAGTTATTGTATTTCCTGAGCCAATTTTAGATGCATCGGAAAGGTTTTTCTTTTAATAACAATTTAGATTTCAGATTGATCAGACGCATAATAATACTGATTTGAAAACGTACCGGTGATCAAATGAAGCAGCACGTCTCTGGCTCATGCACGTAGTCTGCAGCTTCTGAACTTCATGCTTTAGAAAAGCCGGCAAACGCCACAGCGGTCCAGTGTTTTGGAATTGACTTTTGCATTCTTGGGCTAACTGTGTGCGACACTGGTGTTCGACAAGAGTTCCAGAAATGTGTGACGCGCCTGCGTACCTGGTAGTCTATCCTCTTGATGTGGGGGACATCCATGTTGTGGGTGGAGGGGCACATATCTTCATGCTTCTTGTTGGTGAAGATGTCGATACCCACCAGGTTAACCTGCAGAACAAGATGTAGTTTAATACAAAAGGGGGTGTCTGGTGTTTAAGAAACCCGTTAGGAGTTACGCTGCGCAGGTAACAAAAGACAACGAGGTTCATGAACACAGCACACGACAAATCACAAAATGACAATACGGCGCAAACTGCAGAGCGACAAAATTCTATCAAAAGATGTCGGATGCATTATCGCGTTGAAGCAGGATCGAGGGCAAACAGGAACATTAAATGATGGCGTGAGGAATTTTTATGTAATGTCTGCAGGAGTTACTTACACCAGGTCATAAATCACTTATGCATCCTTTGATTCAACAGTGACGGTGCACATTAGGCAACACTGCTTCAAATGCACCAGAATTAGCTCCAAGGCTATTTGTATTTTTCTGTACAGACCGCTACAAGGAATCATTCCTACCACAGGCAGTACAACTTTAACACATCACTGAGTGTTAGCCAAGACTCAGACGTCAATCACAACTGCAGTAAGTGCAACTTGCACAATAGGTTTATCTTCATCTTTATCAATACTAGCTAAGTAGGTGTACATTTTTATTCCCAACTTGTATACATTTTAAATATTTGTTATTGTATTCTATCCTATTATTATTTCATGTATATTGTATCCTATTATTTCATGTATAATCTGTACGTGTGCTGTTTGCTGCTGTAACGCTGTAATTTCCCATTTTTTGGGATCAATAATCTTTCCATCTTCCTTCTGGACAAAAATCATGAAGTAATGAATGAAAAAGGTTTTCCCAGTCCCAGTTTAGGAAGCAGGTGTAAAGTGATCCTGAAAAAAACTGTACACTACACCACAGCTGATTAGTTGTCAATTAAATGATCACAAACTGTTTTGATAATTGATTCATTTGCTGAGTTTATGACGTAAAGTATAAGTACAAATTCAGATTCTAGCTTTAGTCGAGAACTAGTTACTACTAGTTAGTCTTCTCCTGAACAGAGGTGGCGCTAATGAGGAAAGGCTACTGACTATTTCTACGGACTAGAAGAAGAAAAAAAGGTAAACAATGGCGAAGAGAAGAACTATGAATACTTCAGAATGTCTGCACAACGATTGGATGAGCTACTTGGTGGGATCAAGCCTTTCATTCACCATAAAAGAACTCCTCTTCACCCAGGAAGTTTACAAGAGAGACTTGCAGTCACTCTGAGTCCTGGATCTACGTCATTTTGACGTCACATTGGCACATTGCCCTTACGCATTTCTTTAGGGTTTAAGTCACTAAGTGATGAAAACGTTAAAATTGTACAGCCATAATCTTAATTTTTCCATTTATTGTCACCAAGTCCCACATGAGGGCAAAGTACAAGTGGGAGCGAGCACCCTGGTTTAAGATAAGGAGATTTGGCTTTACTAAAGCAAGACTTCTGCCAGCTTGGATCAGACTGGTCTGTAATCTGAGAATCCTCGGGTCTCTGACCAGCCCGTCTTTGCCACTGGTCGAGTGTTTTTAATTACCCAACCCCATTTTAAACCTTTGCACTGCCACTCTACAGTGCCTCTCATTTGGAAGGGGCTACACAAGGATAGTTTTACCTTGGCATGTCCGTGCTTGCCGGTCTTGGAGGTGGACATCTCCACAATTTTGCAGGGACGTCCCTTCAGCACCACATACCCGTTCTTACGCAGAGCGGAGCACTGCATCGGGATGGTGGCGGAGGCGCCAGACTCGCCAGTTGTGAAGTCACAATCGGGATCTGCCATGGTGCAATGGGTCAGCGGTGCTGCAAAAGACATTTACAGAGCCTTTATCGTACTATCAAACACAGAAAATATGTAATTCACTGCATAGTGAACTATTGCACACCCCGATTCATACTTTTGCACACCCTGCACAAAACTGTACAGCCTTTTCCTGTCTAAAAACCGTTACGTTGTACATATTTGTTATGGTGTCTTACATTTTATTGCAATTTTTCCATTCTATATTTAGGTTCTTAACTGTTGCAGTACTTGCTCTATTTAGTCCCTTTTCATTTGTTTATTCCATTTTCACAGGTTTATTGTATATGCACCAAACCTAAGGCAAATTACATGCAAATAAACTTATACAACTATAAAATACCTAACTTACAATAAATCTCATTCTGATTTGCTTTTCTATGGCAACAATATGATCACTTTTTTCTTGTTTCTGTAAGATCCAACTGGACCGTTATGGGATGTGGGAACAACATCACCATCTGGCAGTCCACCACATATCCAAGTTACCGTTTTATGTTGTACATTTAAATGTATTTTTTCCCCCAATAAAGTAGTAAAGTGAAAAAAATAACAAGTTGACGTTTTTGGCCAGGGACACTACGTCACCACACAGCATTAGCTAAACCTAACAACAGCCGACAGTGTTTTTAAGATATAAACATTAACTCTAGGCGAGGCTAAAGGGTTGTAATGTTAGCAGTCTGACATCAGCTAACGTAAGCAAATTTGCTAGCCTGTAGTTTCCAAGAGCAACAGGGCCAGATAACGGTTAAAATGCTGCATTCACGGGCTCCTAGGATGGTTAGATTCCCCGTGTTGGGATGTTGTTATTCTGATTTAACCACTCAAATATTACTTTACCGGACTTGTAATGACAATTAATGTTAATAAATAACTTTCTAAATAATTTTTATGGAGGACAGCAACTAACGATTACAACTTAATATCGTATTACAAATTACGTTAGCAAAAAAAAAAAAAAATGCGACGTTAGCTACGTGATTAATAAAACGTTTATTAATAACACACAGCTTCTTATCATGAACACAATATTTACTTACGTTCGCCATGGTACTTCGTAATAGCACACTAACTCGGCAAGTCGTGGAGCAAAATTTTCGCCGAGTTGTTGTTCCGACATGAGGTGGTGTTCATGTTAATTTTCCCATTCGTGGAGTCACTTTCCCGATTATTCCGACACCTCATGAATGTAGCATAAAAGCCAACTAACTATAACGGTACATACTCAAACATCAGATATTAGCTAGTCAAATTAACACCTCATTACGATAAGCTTATGCCGCGCGCGATGTATACTTAACTGGCCAACACGCGCTGCCGCTGCTCCACAACAGCGAGCACCGTTATCTGTTAGCTAATGCGATGCTAACATGCTAACCGTTCATTCAACTTCGCCCAGGGTTTGACGCTCGGTCGACAGCGGCTTGTGTGCGACCCTATATGTTTTTATGATCGACATTTAAAACGTCGGATAACAAATAGACCGGTGATGTTGAACGCGTACCCAAAAGAAAACATTAGCCATTAGCGGAGAGAATGACAAGCGACTTCCACCGACCGCGCCGAAGGCCGCATGTCCCTTTGATTCAACCTGGAACATGGACACCCACACCCCGAGTCCACCGAGCATTTCAAGAACTACTTCCACAACTGCTTATACCACCATACCGCTACTTTAGTACATCTGAATCCGTTATCGGTGCACTTAAAAAAAACGTTAAGTCCTCCGTTTATCCACCCCAAGGCAGCAACACGCGCCATGCCACACTTACCTTCCAAGAAAAAGAGGACCGAAAGTGCGCATGCGCGGCCAACTTTACTGCAGCATCCGTAGAGGGAGAAGGGAGGGGCACGTTTATGTGTTCCGGTTGTTGACTGGCTGAAAGGGATGCCAAGTCTGAGGGAGTCAGACATGGCAACCCAGCTCTCAGATAAAGGGCATCCGCAGGGTTCCAGGAGAGACAAAACAAATCTTTTTAAGAATAGCTAGGGCACTCTCTCCCACCACCATCACAATTGATTCAAATCAGTCTTTTTCAGATCTAAAAGTAGCAGTACCACAGTGTAAAAATACTGTATGGTTATACTGTATACTTAACAGTATTTTTTACATTTCTTACTGTCCTTTCTGTTTTTATTCTTTATATGTTAAGTGAGTGTTGTACTTTGAGAGCAAAGATGAACCAGAGTCAAATTCCTTGTTTGTTTACGCAAAGCTGATTCTGATTCTCTCCTACAAGTATCCAAAATATTTGATCAGAGATTGTCAAGAACAAAACATTTAAGAATCCAGCATATCATTTGTAGGCTACATGTAATAAAGTCAGTATGAGTGTACAGGATTTTTGGTTTATTCAAAGTCAAAATTTAATTAGTCTTTTATCCTGTACACCTGACATGGAAGCCCATTTCCGCCAATGATTTAAAAAAAAAGATCCTCTAAGAGATAATTAAAAAATAATGACTTAGTTTTCGGGATAATGACTTCGTATCTCATTATCAGTTGCAACTTTATAATAGCCATCCAAATGTTTATTGACGTTGCACGAACAATTTCTTAAAGGTTTAGAAATAATTTGTTAATCATTAAAGGTCCAGTGCTTAACGTGTTTAGTCGTTCATTATCAAAATCTGTGTTGCCCGTTGACAAACTTCTCTTTTTTCATGAATATTTACCATTGACATATATAAAATGGACCAACAGACCCCGTGTCTCTGGACGGAGACCAGTGAAGGACATTAGAAGCTCTTTCCCGGTGATGGCTGAGATTACTGAGCAGCCTCCAACTGAGCTTGAAGACGTAGATGTGACGTGAGCAACCTGTCTGAAAGTTGGAAGTCTTCTGGTAGCTGTGCCAAGAGAAATCTCAATCATTCCCAATCTAGCAGAGACGGAGAGCGTAGGTATATGTAAGGAGATAACATAGACACAGGCTCATTATTGATCACTAAAATGATAGTTAACATTAGTCATTACACTTAAACAGCTAATGGAAGTCCAAACTGCCTGAGAGCTTCTCCTGTACTATACGGTAACTCCTCTACTATGAGACAGGAAGTCTCGTGGTTATGACCCAATCGTTAGCCTATTGTTATAAAAACGTCTGCTACGGAGCCATAACGTGAGCTACAAGGTAATGGAGCCTTTTATACATTGTCGTGTTTCTTTAGAAATAAACAACAAGCCCCTGGTGATAGTTGGAGCAAAGTCTCATGTTGTGTCGAGCCTTCTTAGTGTTTCAAAAATAGCTATTTTGAGGCTAGCATCAAAGTGTCCCTAGCTCTCCCATTCAGAAGGCCATTTGACCGAAAAACGAAAATACGGTGAATCTTAAAAGTGGCGCTTCCGTCCTAAATATGCTTTTAAACGAAAGTTTGACTCAGGTACATTCACAAAAAGACCCTAGGTTGCATTTTGGCGAGAGTTACACTTTAAATAACTAGTAAAATAACTTTTCAGTTATCATCAATTTACCATTTATTAGTGATGGTTATTATAAAGTGTTACCGTGATCAACAGTGTGCAGGATTCTTTGGTTTCTTCACAGTTTTTCATCCTACGCACCTGTCAACAAGAGCCTATTGTGCAAGAACTTTGTCATACAAATCAAGTGGAAAGAAAGAGAGTGGAGCAGGCGCTGTTGCTGTACAAGGAGAGGACATTTATTGTAGAATTTTCAACACCACAGATGTGTGTTACCAGATTGAGGTCGTCTTTTGACTGATTCCAGTGTTTCAGACAAGGTGAAAACATACACTCACATGCATGTCACACACCTGCTTTCTCTCTCTCACACACACACACACACACACACACACACACACACACAGGCTGATATCCGTACATATGTTCACAGTCTTGATACGTACAAAAAATTGAAATACAAATAATACCACAATAAAAACGTCTTTTTTTTTTTTAGAAATTCTGATAGCTATGTTCTCTATTCTGTAGAAAGACAACTAAGCTTTAATAAGTGAACATTATTTTTTTGTCTTTCTCTAAAATGATCAGTAAGATATAACGAAAATTCTTACAGTATATAATATATATATAACATATATATATATACACATATATATGAAATATATATATATGTATATATATGAAATGTATATATACGTGTATATATATATATATATATAATTTTTTTTTTTTTAAATCTATGGTCTCTCAAGCTGACCCTGCCTCCTGACCTTTATTCACAGGATGTTGATTAATGCTAACATCCTGCACATGTAAAAGGCTTCAGCTGGCTTTAAAGCAGCATCGCTTACACCTAGCGTATCCTTTAAGATCAATGAACAATGAAAGAAATATCAAGTAAAAAGGTGAACTAACCACTTCCCTCTCTCGCAGCCTGATCACAATCTCACAAACATCAGAGACCATCAAAGGGTCAAAGGGTGAAAAAGAAATAGAAAAATGTCCTCCAAAGGGATGCTGAGCCCGTCCTGCTCGCTCTTTATAAGCTACTCTGGGTGTGAGCATCAACCATAATGCCTAAAATATAAGTTTAATAGTAAATTATCCAGTGTACAATCTTAACTCATGTGACTGTGACTCATGAGATAAAAGTCCAGATGCTCTACAATTTTAAAAACGTTCAATTTACAGCTCAGTGTTGTGAGTCAAATGCTTCAGGGCTCATGTAGAAACTCTCAGCATCCAGCTTGTGCAGTCAGACCAGTCTGTGTATTGCCTTAAACTTACAATTCATAACAAGTGACGACAGGTCAAAACATGTATGTCACCATGCAAAATGCACAACTAAATAAACAGTGATGAACTACAGTACGGAGAAAAAAGAGTAAACTTGGGAGTGTTAACCCAAAACCAAACTTCTGTGCAACTCTTCGCTCGGATTGCCGATCAGAACTAAAACCCCTCCCATCTGAGAGAAAATACACAACAGACAGATTTATAGAGGTATGACAGAAAAGAAAGCGAGACGGTTATTTTTTCTTCTTCAGCGTTCTCACCTGCTTTTCGCGAAGTCTGTCCTTAACATCAAAGTGAGTATTTACAACAGGTGCAGTGGACACAGAACAGCAGGGACAGAAAAAGGTGGAGAGAGCAAAGGGCAGAAACTTCCAGAAGTTGGCAACTACTCTACGGCCAAGTTCTTTTTGTGAGAAAGATTTTGTTATTGTGTTGCTGTTGCAGCAATTATACAATATCTACAACCGTCCTTCCCATACCAGAAACACACCAGGACAAAGCAGCTGCAGTGAACCAACTGTGCAGCATCCTGCTTGCTAGTAGTATTTTTCTCTCGCAAAGGGGAAAGAGACACAGAGGGTGTTTCAGCAGCAGCACTCAAAATGAGTGTTCACACTGCGAGCAACACTGCCTCAAGTCCATTCACCTCCTACAGATAGAGATCAATGAGCAGGGAAGCAACATGCAAGGCGGCCACAGCTCAACTTCTCAGGGTTTCACAGATTCTGATGCAATTTCGCTTTATGATTAAAAAATACCTGACAGCGCAAAAAAGACACCTTTAAGTTTTTTGCTACAAGATGTTAGTCTAGAAAACATCCATTGAGATTGAGTCATCAGTATCAGAAGTGTTTGAGATGATAACAACAAGGACCGTCATTTGGTCGGTGGCCCTTTAAAGTTGAAAAAGACTACATTTAGATGGCTAATTTAGGAAAGTTTGAAAATTACGTTTTGTATGATATTTTACGAAAAGTTGTGCACAAATATTTGTGCGTTATCCTACAAATGTTCAGCAACACGAGTGATCAGCGCTGCAGTGCAAAACCTGTTTAGGCAACCAAACTACTTGGTTAGGTTTTGGAAAGGGTCATGGTTTGGGTTAAAAAATAAGTACGTTTGTTACATATCTTACGTATGTGGCATTAGGTAAGAACGCAAGTTCTGTAGAAGTAAGTTTAAATAAGTCAATGTTGACTTTTGCTTTCACATGGGACACAAACAGTGGCCTCCTGACTGAAAGTGTTTGTTTTTGGACCCCTCCATCCTCCCCAACGTCCTCCTTACACGGACTTTGTCGATCACCTGACTTCCTCCTGTGAGGCAGCCCTGCACGTCCTGGCACACGATTACGTGGGCCATGTACAAATGCATTACTTTCCCTAGGTATAACAGTGAATGAGAACAGCTTGCCACATTAGTGTTTTCATCTGTGTTCGTACTCGAATGCCTGAACAAAAAGGGAAACGGCAACATCTCTTTTTAAGGTGCGAGATGAGTCTAATAAAGTCTTGGTCACAATCGGTGTCAGACTGTACGATACTGTACTGACTGTACGTCAGATTGTCTGATGAATGTCGAATGCTGAACTGTAGCTCTTAATATTGATTGAAAAACAAACTGATGCAAGAAGAGACACTCGCATCATCAATCTCTGGTTCTGACAAATGAAGGGAAACAAGCTTCATCCACAGCGCTCACATTTCAATTTGCAATTTTGCAAAGTGACTTTGAGGTAATGCCATATATGCCGTATAGTGGTTTTTCGATGTGGGTCGTACTTCATTGTTGGTGGAGGAACGTAACGTAGGAACATCGTCTGGATTCACGACCCAAGATTTCACCCATGTTTCTCTAACGATTGTTTTCTAAAACAATCCAAAAATCACAGATTGCAAAGGAGACTTTATTTGACGTCTCGGTATCTTCTAGTCAGCAGCGACTGTGTCTGGGAAGGCTGATGTTGTTCTCCAAAAGCTCATTCCTGCTTGTCTACGGTAAAACATTTGGTTACTAGTTAGAGTTTATCGATTTATGTACTTTGTTTTTCAATGAGCTAAAATATTTGGGAGAGAAAAACACCAGGCCAAACTGGCGGGAAAACTTCAGCTGGCTTAGTGTGGATGTACTGAAGTGATTTTGGTTCAGTCCAGATTGACTTGATGCTACCCTACCTACCAGTAATGTTTACTCACTACAACACAGCGCAAGTAAAATATGCCTGACTGGATTCAGCACCAACAAGCAGAGTCGAACGACGTATTGTACTCGCAGTGTGAACACCCTGTAAGAAATCATGAATGTGCTACACAGAGAACTTCTCCGCAGCTCCCCGTCCGATCAAAACGGGGAAGTCAAAGGCTACTCGGCATGATGTCAGTGTCCTTTAAAGTCTGGATCTAAACCCTCGAAGAACAACCATCCGCCCAATCTAACCGTCCACAGGGAATGGGGAAGGCGTCGGCTGCCGTCAGTGTGTGGAGTCACCTTTCCTCAGCAGGCGCTGACGCCATCCATACTCGGCTTCCGCTTGCTCAACCGTCCGTTCAGCAGCTTGTTGATTTCCTCCACAAACACACAGACATATGGTATACACACACACACACACACACACACACACACACAGTCCTCCTGTAATCCCTCTCTCCTGATGTCGGGCGATGGTCAGAGTGAAGAAGAGGAGGGTTGTGGGTCGTAGGAGAAAGGTTACCAGTTCATCATGGAGCTTCTGTTGAGGGTCATGAAGAAGACTTGACTGCTGCCTCCAGAACGCACCGAGGCGAAGAAAACCTGCAGGAAGGAGACAGCGTCGTTAGCCTATTCTATATCGACGACGAATTCACAGGTCACAGTCGGCGTGTTGATGACGTTTCTATCATGCGGCTGGCACGAAAACGGAAGAAAACATCCGACAGTGAAGAAGAAGATGGGTGATTTACACAAAGACAAAAAACAAAAATGTCTAACTGAAGAGACGACGAGATTCAGGAAGTTCTGTCGGTAAGAGCCAACGCCGAAACAATCAGACAGATTCTTCGGACATTGTCCAGAGTTCATAGAAGTTATAGAAGAAAAGTACGATGAGATCAAAGTCAGACAGAGTGATGTGCAGGCGTTGTCAGACTCACCTTGTCATTCCTCTCCGACAGGAACTTCAGTCGCTGAGCTCGCTTGTGCATGAAAACTCCGTCGAGGTGTCCCGTCTCCACGGAGCGGATCTCAATGGCCTTCTCTCCCCAGCCCATGATCTGGTTGGAGTGGATGTAGGCTGCAGGGACAGGAGAGGGTACACACACACACACACACACACACAAAGATGCGCACACAAACACACGAGTGCACGCACAGACAAACAGACACACACACAGATACACACACACACACACACAGGCAGACAGACACACACAGGCACGCACAGACACACACAGGCACGCACAGACAAAGATGCGCACACGAACACACACACACACACACAGGCAGACAGACACGCACACACGAGTGCACGCACAGACGCACACGCACGCACAGACACACACACACACACACACACAGAGGGGGATTGGACAGGAGAAGACTCAGCACCAGTCTCACACCCAAGCCAGTCACACATGGAGGCTCCTCTGCCTCGCCTCCGGGAGGAGATTATTGCAGCAGTTTCTGACTGATTTGAACGATCACGACCTCTTAACTCTTCTGGTGGCGTCGGGAAAAGATGCTGTCAGAGCAACAGGTAACGCAGGACAGTGCAGCAGGATGCTTTCGGGGTTTCCATTGACACTGATGTCAGTGTTGGATTTTAAATGAAATATTTAAACAATTGACTGACGCTGGTGGTCTGAACTTTGCATGTGAGCCGCAGCAGATTATATTTTCTTCTTACACTGTTATGGCTGTGTTCCAGTGTCTGCTGTTGTCCCCCCCACCCCCACACTTCTGACTGTTGTGTATATCTTGTATGTATATTTTTGTGTTTTGAATGTGTTTTATACCTGCTGCGCATCCAATCGGGGAAACAAATAAAGTTGACATCGAAGTAGATTAAATTGGGTGCATGCAACAGTGTGTCAAACAGCTTCAGAGACAAACTGTTTTTCTGTAGCTGCACGATACTATCCTTCCAGTGGTTCACTAATGGGAAACTCTTAAGCATCAGCAGCAGGCTATGTTTGGTTCTCATTATCAGCTTCTTAACACAGACATGACAGCTTCGACTGCACGCAAAGGAGAGCAAACGACTCAATCAATGTGCTTTCTCTCATCGGCAAGAAGACCACAAACGTTGAGCCAATTTGTTAAGAAACTCGGCGATGGAGGCCATTTCTTGTTGGCACCATATGGCTTGTGAGCACGGAAAAGCAAATAGCGACACCTTGCCGGGGCCACGACTAAAGTGTGCGATACCAGAGCAGTGGGAAAGGGTCAGCAGAGAGGGTCCAGCTTCCTCTGTCACAGAAATACAATCCAGGTTTTTACCCTTTTGCAATAGAGCTCTGTTATTTTTTTCCATTGAGGACGACCAGCAGCTGATGGTGCGGTAACAAAAAACACACGCTGCAACGCTGTCTGGGAGGAGGGGAGGGGGAGGGCTTGGCTGTGAGAAACTCTGGTCTGACAAGTAAAATACACACAAACATGTTAACAGGAGATGATGTCCACACGCAGAACACACAAGTACCTTCATACATGTTTAGTCAGTCAGGATATCGTACGCCGACATCTGAGAATCAGAGAGTGAAGGCCGAATGGAAACACACGGACGCTTTTGATCGACTCGGATCATAAGATCCAAGATCCATCCTTGATGTGCTCGAGGTTTACCCTTCATGTGGTTTGAAGCGTACTTACAGTATAAATAATAGATTCATTTAGATGCGCTGCAAAAACTCTGACTTGTAGTCTGCTGAATCTCACAAAATGTTGTTTTTGTTTTTTGGTGCAAGTTGTTTTTCGAGCCCATGCGATCAAGGATGAATGCAAGAATATTTTTGAAATATTTCACAGTTACGTACAGAACAAGAGGACAGAAGGCAACACGGCAGACAAACAACACACAAGCATTTTCCCCAAACAATATACTGTATATACAAACGGAAAGTGTCCAAAGTAAAAGACGCTGAGTGTGTGTGTGTGTGTGTGTGTGTGTGTGTGTGTGTGTGTGTGAGGGGGGGGGGTAATGCTTTGTGGGACGTGTTGTCGTCATCTCATGCAGTAGATGGATATTCAACACTTGACATTAAAGAGATACGTTCAGTTTTTGGGTTGTTATGCTTTGGTCACCTCACCTGTTAAGTGATGACAACATTGACACCAAAACCCTCCATGTGTCTCCGATAAATCGTTAGACTGCAGTGCTCCATGACAACATCTTTTTCCCCTTCAGTTTGTCATTTCTAAAATTGTAATTATTATCCTTTATGTAAACTTATAGCTCACACAGAACTTGTTTTTTCTTTCTATTTCTGCAGCTTCAGTTTTTCTGGCACGAGAATTAAAAAAAGGCTAAGGCGGTCAGTTCCTACAGCTGATTAAAGCCCGAGACTCACCGACCCGATAATCTCTGGCGAGGTCGGTGACTCGAGTCTGTTCGGTGTGTTCCGTGCCGTCGTCCGTCGGCCTTCATTTTGGCCGATTTGACATGTTGAATCGGAAGGCTGGCACTGCCGGCAGTCGGACTCAAATGACCCATCTGATTGGTGGAGAGCTAACCCGGAAACGAGGAGCGGGATGAGCGTGACTAGAGTCTCTCAAAATCTGACGAAAATCTTTTAAACTGACCTTTGTTGATCTGAAATGAAGACAGATTCAGCAACTGCACGGTCTATTTCTAGCTTCAAATGTTTTAAGAAACATGTTTCGGTGAACTATTTTAGTCCAATATGAGATCGTATTCTGAACGAGACGCCATGACAGTCTGGCTTTGAATATCCTGGAGAAACCAGACCCACGTGACGCGTTCGTCCAATCAGCTGCTGGTTTTCATTTTTGGGCGACAATACAGATTAGCGCCGCCTGCTGTTATGGAGACGTATTAAGTGTCGTCTCTTCGGTGTGTTCTGAGGCATTTTTTTTGACCAACTCGGGGAGACTGATCAGTCCAACTGGCTTTTCTGCCGAGGGTCGGCCGTCTGGTCAGTGTGTCTGCAACTTAAGTTGTTTGCCTTCATCTGTGTTTTGATTTGATTTTCTATCCTGATGTGGAACGAAACAATCCAACACGGAAGGTTGCACTGAACCTTAATTTGCTTAAAAATGTGTGGCCATCGATCCCACCGATATTGACAACATTTCCCCCAGGTGAAAGTAAGAAAAAAAGTGTTGCACACTCCTGTTCCATATGCATTTCTCTGTTTTATTTTGCAGATGTTTCGGCCCTCAGGCCTTCTTCAAACAACAAACTGAGATCGAAGAAGGCCTGAGGGCCAAAACGCCCTCAAAACAAAATAGAGAATGCATATGGAGCCGGAGGGCCCTATTTTAACGATCTAAGCACACAGCATGAAGCGCCCGGCGCAGGTGTGTTTGTGTCCAAACCCACTTTTGCTAGTTTGACGGCGGAAAAAAGGGTCCGTGCGCCGGGCGCATGTTGCAAAAGGGTTGTACTTAGTGTCTTCATTAATCAGAGGTGTGTTTTGGGCGTAACATGCAATCAACCAATCAGAGATCATCTCCCATTCCCTTTAAAAGCCAGGCGCGTTTGGACCTTGGAGCATTGCTATTATGATGGAGGATTTGCACCATAATATTTTTATATGTAATCTTCTGCATGTGTGTGTGCTGCTGTGCGTCCCTGTGTGTGTAACAAGCATAGTGTGAGCGCGCTGTGCACGAGCCTAGGAGCATTTTACTAATGCTCTGTTAAAATAACAATGAAATGCTGCGTTATTGACTTTAGACCAGGTTTTTGTTGGTTAATGGCACGATCACTTCCAGCTGCCTCTAGATAGCAATACGCCCAGAATGCACCTGAACACACCTCCCTGTAAGACCAGCACGCCCAGAATGCACCTGAACACACCTCCCTGTAAGACCAGCACGCCCAGAATGCACACAGATTGGTGCAGGTGCATTTGCTATTTAAACGACGCGGGCGCTGGACGTTCTAAAAATAGCAAAGACACTTGCGTCGGGATTTGCGCCGCGCTGCACCGGGTGCAGGATAGGACCCAAAGTGTGTGACACTTTTGTCACTTCCAGTGATGAGCGCACCTTCGACCGCACTACTTTTCTATATTAAATAATTCCCCCAGTCCCAATTTGTTTTGCAACGTGCACCACTCAATCAACAAAATAAAAGCCCCAAGCAGGTACATACTGAAGTGTGAAAGTGTTAGCATGAAGCAGCAGAGCTATCAGTTTCACATGGATGATTTTGGCTCCTACTGTATGTTTTCATCACGTTACCAAATAAAAGTTGAACAGTCTGTTCAACCTCCCCAAAAAACCTGTTGTATCCCAGGTAACGGAACAGGTGAGACTACAGTCTCGGCTTCTTGTTCAAAGGTGGAAGTGAGAGCAGAAGGCAGGAGGAGAGAGAGGAAGTGTTGCTTTGAACGGAGGAGGAGTGGTAGATAGTAGTGAGGGGGTGAAAAGATGATCTGCTGAGACCGCTTATAGAGGTTTAGAAGTCAGGGGTCAAGGAGAAGCGAGCTGATTGGTTGACGTACCGACGGAGGTGGGCATCTCGCCCCACTGCAGCACCACGTCTTTGGTGATGCGTCCGTAGGTGTTGACGTAGACGCCCTCGTCCTCGTAGCACAGCAGCATCTCCATGCCGTCCGTCTTGGGCAGAACCACGATGGCGTGCGGGGTCACCTGACCCTGAATCTGCCGGGGCGACACACGGGAGGGGGTTGGAGGGGGTGGGGGCAGGGGATTAGGAGCTGTCGTGAGCCTACAGGGAGGTCTGGACCCCCCCGCTAACCCCCCGTCCCCACCCCGAGAGAAGAAGAAACTGCTGCAACAATAGAGTCTCCCGCTCCTCAGCCACGCATTCGCCATGGAAACACACGTGTGCACAGCGTGATTCATGGCCTGCCAAAAGCAATGTGAGGCGGTTGCTGTGGTTACCGTCTCCTTCCCCCGTCCATGTCTTACTGTAACCAGACCAGTGTTAGAGGGGGACACGGATTCACTCACTCATCAAAAGACAGCTGTTCCTTTCATCCATTCACTAATTCACATTTGCTCAGTCACACATTCATTATTTCACATTCTCTCACTCTTTCATTCATTAAATTACACAACGTGATCTCAGTGGTTTTTCCTAGGTTTGTGGAAGACTTAGGTGCACGTATTTGGCGGGGGGTTTAGGGGTCCTTCCTCAAGAAAATGTTAAGTTTTTCATCAAAAAAATAAATGCAATTTCACATCATTTTGGACCGTTATTATTACCATATCTGTGTAAAACTTTGGAAAAGCGAGAGCAGATGAAAGCTCAAAGTCAAAACTTGCTAAAGAAATCCACTGGGAACCAAATACAATCATTAGATAGATAGGAAAGTCTTTTAGGTTGTTTAGGTGAAAGCTTATTTGAACTCTGGTGCGGACCAAACAATCAAACTCTGGTCTGCTTCAAAACAGGGTCTCGTCTCAACCGACCCAAATATACGAAGTGAAACAACAACGATTTTCACCTTACACACAATAACTTCCAAATCCATAAGCTATTGTGACCCAACATTGCTGGTCGTCTCTGTGACATCATTATCTCTCTCTCTTTCACTCGCTGTCTGTCAGCTGCTCACATAATTCGCCTTCTTCTAAAATATTACAAACACTAAAGACGCTATAAATGCGGTGCTGCTCCATTATTTCTCAGACCAGAACCGTTGGCCAGTTTCACTCGGATAATCTGTCCGATAGACCAGCGACCGTTTCCACCGTGTGACATTTGTTTACAATGTTTGGTGGGTTTGACAAAATGCAGTGTGAACGCAAAACGAACCAAATGAAAAATTGCAGCAATGTTGCAACTTCAACCCCCGAATCACACCGAGTCTACAAACTATAGGTGTGAAAGCGCCCCTAAGTTAGTTTTGATGTAGTCTCGCTTTGCCAGACCTTCCTCCACAGCGCTGCGGAGGAGGGTCTGGCTAGTCCACATATAATTCCGGGATGGGAGAAAAACGTGCTCTGGTTTATTGGCATTTCTTTATACCAATCACAATCGTCATGGGCGGTGCTAAGAGCCGGACGGAGCAATGGCGTCTCTGCAAAATAGCCTCGGGAAGGAACTTGTTTTGGTGGAACGTGTGTACGTTCAAAAGTAGGAACGTCGTGGATATAGACTAGTTTTGATGCTCACATTGATTTCACATTCATTCATTCGACTTAGGTGCTGCGCCTAAGCCTTATAATGGTAGGGAAAACCCTGGATCTTTCAAATACTCAATTTAAACATTCATGCAATCAAATGCAATTAATGTAACAGAGGAATAGGTTCAGATGATGTTAAACACAGCAGGACATCATTCACACACACGGACTAACATGTGAGGGGATGTAGATGTCGTAGGGGTTTCCAGAGTCCACATCGATGACGTGGAAGCCAACGCTGGAGCCGTAGATGACCTTTAACCTCTGTCCCTCCTCCACAGTCAGGTCAACCAGCTGGGGGCGATGCTGCAGGTCGGTGAACGACTGAAGAGAAAGAGAGAGGGACTGATTAGCCTCGCATTGCCAGACCTTCCTCCACAGCACTGCGGAGGAGGGTCTGGCTAGTCCACACAGCATTCGGGGATGGGAGAAAATCGTGCTCTGGTTTATTGGCATTTCTTTAAACCAATCACAATCTCCTTAGCTCCCGACACAATCACGGCGCCTCTGCAAAATAGCCTCTGGAAGGAACTTGTTTTGGTGGAACATGTGTACGTTCAAAAGTTGTTTTAGTCGTGCACAGTGGCGGTTCGGGGGGTGGTGGTGTCCAAGGGTGGCCAGTGCCCCCGTAATATTAAGCCTCGACCCCCCCTCTGGCCTCCCTAACTATGGCAAATATTTTCATACATTTTGAACCCCATCTTTATCCCCAAATAGGGGATATTATTCATGTGCAGTGATAAATAAAATGTACTGAATAAGTATTCTTGTGTTTATTGTTATATGTGTATCGTTAGTCTTTTGTAAAACCAAACCAATGGAGTGTTGGTGGTATGTAACACTTGTGCTTAATCTATTTGGTAAACCCTAAAATTGCATGTGGCCCCAGCCTGGCCCCTCCATTTGAAATGGTCTAAAACTACCACTGGTCGTGCAACAGAAAACTCAGATTGGACAGATAGTCTAGCTAGCTGTCTGGATTTACCCTGCAGGGATCTGAGGAGCAGTTAACCATAGTCCTCACAAATCCACCGGAGGTTAGAACGCCAACACAAAGAAAGAGGAAGGAAACGGACATCCGGACGAAAATGAGGGACATCCGGGGGAATTTCCGGTGGCACCTGAACAATCCCGGAAGTGGAACATCGTGGATATAGACTAGTGTCTAAGGGCGTATTCACACCTGTAGTTCGAATCAGTTGGTGAGTTAGCAAACTTGGAGCAATTTGTCCTAGGTCGGTTTGGTAGGGACTGATCAACAGGGATGGATCATGTAACGGACCAGACAAGAAAATAAAATGTTTTCATTCATTCAATGCAGGGAAAGAAGGATTGAAATTATTTACTTAAGTAAATGTAACAATAACATAATTTATAAAATCACATTGTTACAGGTAAAAGTCCTAAATTCAAAGGGTTTCTAAAGTAAGTAAAAGTACAGGAATATGTTGGTTCTTTATTGAGTCCTAAAAATAAATTTTCTGAAAAGAAGTGAATAAATCTGCCAGTGTAGCTGGAAATGTTCAACCTATTTCCAGGTTCATAACTGTATTTAGAGCTTGTACCAGAATAGGTTTTCATGTTTTAATTTTCAAAACACACCATATTTTTGTTGTACTGCACATTGCTGCAGCTCCTCTTTTCACCCTGTGTGTTGAGCTCTCTGTTTTAGCTACAGAGAGAGACCTCTCACTTCTGTTCCATCTTTGTTGGGAGTCGCACATGCTCAGTAGCTAGGTAAGGACTACTAGCCAGTCAGAAGCAGAGTATGAGGGCGTGCCCTGACAGTAGCTAGGTAAGGACTACTAGCCAGTCAGAAGCAGAGTATGAGGGCGTGCCCTGACAGTACCTAGGTAAGGACTACTAGCCAGTCAGAAGCAGAGTATGAGGGCGTGCCCTGACAGTACCTAGGTAAGGACTACTAGCCAGTCAGAAGAGTAGTAGGATAAATAACAAAGAGGTCTTTTATCCACTTCTATCCAACCCTTTAACACGTCAGGCGCATCCTGATGCAGCTTACCTTGAAGGCCATAAACTTGTGGTAAGGTTTAGGTGCCCAGGCGTAGATCTCCACTGCGTTCTTCAGAGCAATCACCAGAAATTTAATCCTCTCGTACTTCACTGCGGGAGGAGAGCAGAGCAGCGTAAAAACAGTCAGATACGTTGCACCAATATAGTGATAAATATGGAAGCAAATAAGAGACATAAGTATTTGAATTTTAACAGCCACTGATTACTCAGTCAAATCCAATTGGTCAAATTCAGTTTCAAAATTTCAATCTGGAATCATTTACATAGCAACATCCGGGCTACCCTAGACTGGGTAAACCCGATCTGCCGGCGATATGGTTTCTCCCTGCAGCTCAGGCTGGAAACCTGTACGTTTATCTATCCTGCTTCCATTACAAATTTGCGGGGACCAATCACAAACTGGCTTATCCACCTGGCGCGCTATTGGCGGGTTTAACACGATGGCGATAGAGAAGCGACCAAGCAGCTTCTTGTTTACATTTAACATGGCGGCCACCGAAGCGCAGCGACCCGTTGATGCCGCTGTCGCTGCTACGTCACCCGGATCGTTGCTCTGATTGGTTGAAGGACTATCCAATTGCGTACAGAGTCATTTGAACTATGCCCATTGATCACGCCTCTTGTGCAGAGAAAATACAGAGCAGACTCCCCAGACTAATGTTCAATCTTAAAAGATTGAGCTTGGTCTGGTGATAGCCAGACTAGGGCTACCCAGGATTAATATATATTCACCCAATTAATCAAAAGATTCAAAGAGGAAATCAATCTTAAAGCTATAGTGCGTAGTTTCTGTCTCCCCCATGAGGAATTCTAAGAAATGACAACAAAACTGTCGGCGCCTCCACATGATACAAGTCTTCCGTGAGCAACTCATTTGGCAACGGCTTGAATGTAACGGATGTTCATTAATATCAAAAAGTTACGCACTAAAGCTTTAACCCCCTTTTAAAAAAACCTAACCTTTAAATTTACTGGCTAACTTCAACTTTTTGTCCCCAAATTGGAGGTGAGTCCCCACAATGTTGGTGTATTCACGCGTTTGTGTCCTCACAACCCACATAAATGTGTTTTCGTACCGACTTTGTAGTGCACGCAGCCCTCCAGCTCCCCAACAGTGATCCAACCCTGTTTCTTTTCCACTTCAGGGTCGTTGTGTAATATCCTGTTCCTCAGCCAGGACAGGTAGTAAACACGCAGCTTGTTCTTCTTCCCTGGTTAAGGGAAAAAAACATTACAATTCAGAGAAATTACATTCTTCTTACATGTAAATATGTTTTCATGTTCAGGTTTCACATTTCAGACATCAATGGTGGAATGTAGCCAAGTACATTTACTCAAGTACTGTATTTATATACTTTTTTTCTTGTGTATTATGCAACTTTATACCTGTACCCCCTCCACATCTCAGAGGTAAATATTGTGCTTTTTACTCCACTACATTTGTCTGACAGCTTTAGTTCCTTTTCAGATGACAGTTGCGAAATCGTCACAAAGCTGGAAAACAGGGCATTTTCCTCTTCTATCAGTTGTTTCTAAATTAATATTCCTGCTGCATTAATGGGTATGTTGCATTTTCCTGCAGTAGATGTTTACGGTTGTGCTCATTTTAACTCTTTATATAGTGTTGGGTAGTTTAATCTACAGCAATGCATCATATTCTATAAGATCATCATATGTTTGTAGCGTCGCCCTGGTATGCTCAACTGTCATTCCTCCAACCTTTGTCATCACACAATTTTTGTACACCATAATCTGCACTAACTGTATATGACATTTCAGCATTTATATAGACTGTCTATTCATATATATTGCTTCATAACTGATCAACACCACTAACTAGATCATAATATGCTGTTTTTGTTTTGTTTTGTATGGCTCTTCACTACATCTCAGCAGTGATATAGACTATCTATTCATGTATATCGTGTTATTACAATATCACTTTCGCATTACACCTCACTTTGCACCGGCTTTGTAATGCCTACTTAATTCTGTACTTTATGTAGCCTATTGTATTCTGTATTCCTGTATTGTACTGAATGTGAAACTGTATGTTGTCCTGCACGCTTACACTGGCCAGGTCGCCGTTGCAAATGAGTACCTGTTTTCAACGGCCTGCCTGGTAAAGTAAAAAAATAAAAACAAAAAAACTATGGTATCTCTAAAAAGTTTTAAACTTTTCATGGTGTCAGAAAAACAGCCCAGATTTCAGCTTTGTGACGATGCATTTCTTGAGGAGGAGGAGAATTTTCTCAACACATAAAGGAACACTTCATCCTTCAGTTTATCACAGACATTCAACGTCTGGAGACAAGGTTTTCACTTGACAGGATTGGAATGAAAAACTGTATATCTGAAAAGTAACTGAAGCTGTCTGACAAATGTAGTGGAGTAAAAATTACAATATTTACCTCTGAGATGTAGAGGAGTACAAGTAGAAAGTAACACAACAGGGAAATACTCATAGCACATCAAATGAAATACAAAACTTGAGTAAATGCACTTAGTTACATTCCAGCAGTGCTTTAGGAGGCATCCAAACCTGAGATGGTGACCAGGACGTTGAGTCCCTCCAGGACTTCCATCTGTTGGAAGCGTCGGCGATTGATCAGGTTGTAAACTTTGCCTTGACCACTTCGATCCAGCAACATCAGGCCATTCTCCGTCCCCACCAGCAGATTCACCCCTGCACGGACACACACGTCTGGTGTTTAAGATCAGATTAGATAGACTTCATTGATCCCACACTGGGGGAAATTCCCTTGTTACAGAAGCTCCAAAACTCACATATAGAGATAGAATAGATAAAAAGTATTATAAGAAATAGAAAAATACTTTATAATAACGGTACATGAATTATCATGAACTATTGAATGACTTTATGCATGAAAAAGCATGAATTCATTCATGTAGTACGTCATTAACTACCAGTAATGTACACTGATTAATAGTATCTCATGCATGACTTAATGCAGAAACAATACGTTAACTTATGCATCAATTAAGGTATTTCAATCATCCTGATTTCTGATTTATTGATGATGTTCATGTCGTCTTCATAGGTAAATCTGTAGATAAAGTGACCGGCTAAAGAAACTGAATTGTAGTGTTGTAATCACGATTAATTAAACATTACTTCTTCATAACTTCATCATGTTTGTGGCCCTTCAAATAAAGTGCTGACCTGGTCCATCTTTAAAATTGATAAATAAGATATGATACATCAATGTTAAAGCCATGCAATTTATGACAATTCGTAACAATAGTAATAATATGTACACTATAAACACCTGAGAGAGAGAGAGAGAGAGAGAGAGAGAGAGAGAGAGAGAGAAATATATATAGATACAGATGAGATAAGGTGCATATGAATAACAAATGGGATATAAAACTGTACCGTGCAATATCCCATTTGTTATTCATCTGCACCTTATTTCATCTGTATATATATATATATATATAAATAAACACACTTGTATCGGATCGATACTCAGTATTGACCGATACGCAAGTTCAGGTATCGGAATCGCGAAGCAAAAATGGTTTCGGACCATCTCTAGTTATTAATAATCAATTCAATTAAATTTTATTTATAGTATCAAATCATAACAAGAGTTATCTTAGGGCACTTTACAGATAGAGTAGGTCTAGACCACACTCTATAATTTACAAAGACCCAACAATTTCCCCAAGAGCAAGCTTGTAGTGCAACAGGGTCCGAGGAAAAACTCCCTTTTAGGCAGAAACCTGGGACAGACCCAGGCTCTTGGTGGGCGGCCATCTGCCATCTGCATCTCAATATTATTGTTGTGAAGGTGTTTGTGTGACCGTCTCACCCCAGAGAGCCGCACACAGGATCTCAGAGTTGAAGCGTTTCTTGTATTTGCGGATCTCGGGCGTGTCGCTGTGCGGCCTGATGTTGGTCGGGTTGACGTTGACCACCGAGATTTTGCGGGCCTCGTTGAGCCTTGCCTGCTCCAGCTCCTGCTCGTGTTTCAGCAGCTCATCAGCAAACAGCGCTGCAGCACAACGTGACGTACACACACACACACACACAGTTATCACACAAAGTTCCTCACAGAGCCACGAGTGCATTTGCTATTTTACTATGGATGACCTCACCTGCACCACGAGCGCTGAGATATGAATGTTATAATGAAGGAAATAGAAGGAAAAGGTTCTTATTGTTTTTATTTCATGACATTTTGGCAAGTGAATTATAGAGGAAGAACAGTAATGTAATTTGAAGAATAAAGTATTAATCTAGGCCAGTGGTTCTCTTTTTACAGCACGTACTCTTTCAGAAAATAATAGGCTCTCTAAGTACCACCATTATGGCCCACGTTAAAATAGGGTTGGGCAATATATCAATATAAATCGATGATATGAGACTAGATATCGTCTTCATTTTTAGATAACATGATTTTGTAATATATAACATAACATGATAACATGATTTTGTAATATGACAAGTGTTTCCTGCTTTTAAAGGCTGCGTTACAATTAAGTGATGTCATTTTCTGAACTTACGAGAGCAACTAGCTATTTTATTATTTGCCTTCACCCACTTTAGAATATTGATAGTTAAAAATGTTTCGTGCTCAGGGCAAAAGAGCTGCGTGCAGTCATTGAGGAAGAGGAAGTAAGTTTAGGCCTTATATGGCATAAAAGTGCATCGGGTACCAGACAGATAAGCAGAAAAAAAAAGAAAGACAGTTAAAGTTACGAGAACGGAAGAGGAAGTTGCACCACACAGAGGCCCGACCCTGGCGTGTTTGTGTGTGAAGATAACAGTTTCTGCCTAGAAACAAGAAGACACCCCCCCCTGTGAGGAGAGGATAAAAGCTTAAGGGAGAGAATAGATCGAGGCTCACTTCAGAAGACAACTTGGTGGACTGAGCTCTGACTTTATGTCTGTCGCTAGGGAAATTTAGTCTCTGTTTGTGAACCCACAGCTGTGTTGTAACTCTTATGCTGGACTCCGTAAACTTGGCTGACTGAACTCATCGTCTCTGATTGATCCTTGTGTATGGTGAATGTAAGTCCAATATAAGAAGGCGCAGGAATTAATTAACTGGAGTCAGATTAGACACCGCAGCTGTGGCTCAGTGGTAGAGCAGTCGCCTGCCAATCGGTTGGTGGTTCGATCCCTCGCCCTGCAGTCCCATTGGGCAAGACACTGAAGTGTAAATGTTTGTGAATGTTTATCTGGTGAGCAGGTGGCACCTTCTACGGCAGCCTTGGCCACAGTGTATGAAGGTGTGTGAATGGTTCCTGTACTATGTAAAAGCACTTTGAGTAGTTGTTAAGACTAGAAAAGCACTATATAAATACAGCCATTTACATTTACATAAGAAGGCGCGATAATGAATTAACTGGAGTCAGATTAGACACCACTTAATCATTGTATCCACATTCCTGATGATTATCTCATTGTGTAAATATTCTGTGAAAGCACCAAGTGTCAATCCTACAATAATGTTGCAATATCTATATTGACGTATTTGGTCAAAAATATTGTGATGTTTGACTTTCTCCAAGTCGCCCAGCCCTACGTTAAAATAGAATAGCATAGGCCTACCCTATTCAGCTACGGACAGTTCACGCAGAAGGCAGGTTTATTCCTAAAAACATTATTTGTTGACAGGCACAGACACTCTGTACTTCCTCCGTCCCTCCAGCTCCTAACTAATTATGGATGTATGCGCACTTCGTTCATGAACGTGACCACATAGTAGGCTGATATCGAAACACAAATATTTACACATTAAGGAAACGCTTATTTTAAATGACTTCAAACTGCTCATAGTTTAAGTATTGTTGAAGGGTTTCTAAAGTATTATGTTTTTAAATTAATTTATTTCATTTCTTCAAAATATATCAGCGATTCCATCCGCGTACCACTAGAGGGAGTTTGCGTACATGTATTATTTTATATATTATTTGTTTTTTTTATAACTTTTCTTAGGTACATTAGTTCAAATTAGTTTGCACTGGCCAGTTTTCATTATTGTGGGGTTTGTAACCCCCCTATCCCCCGTGAAAAGGTGCAGTAAGTGATTCTGCACAAAGATTGTTGATATTTGAACTCAACTGCCAAACAAATACAACCACATAACTACTGGCCGGCTTCACATTCATATGCTGCCTCCTCCCCTCCCCCCCTCCCATCAACTGTCACCGCCTGTTGCTGATTGGCTGGAACAGTGTTTTGTGGCTCGTGCACTCCTTTCTGTTTGTTTTCCATTTACACAGCCAGAGCTGTGTATTAACACTGGATTTTTTTTCCAGCTCACACACAAAATAGAGAGCTAGGTGACTGTATTCACTGAATTTGACAAAAAATATATATTGGATTAACATCACTTACTATACCTTTAGTTATGTCTATGGTTCCAGGTCCAACCCGGTGAGGAATTGTACCTGAGGCAGAGATGTTATCGTCGTCGTCAGTCGGGGAGGTCCCGTACACCCTCGGATCTACGAACGGTGTGAAGGAAGACTTGGAGCCTCCGCTGCTGCCCATCCCGTACTGCAGATCACAGAAACACAGTCAGTCACACGTTTATCTGACTGTTTGTTAGTTTTGGGGCAAATTGAATGACGCAGGTAACTGTTGAAATAAAAGTGTTAAAATTGTTCAGTGAAGGCTTTTTAATCACGGTGAGCCACGGAAACATCTTCAAAAGGTTTCAACAACTTTCTGTTTGTTTGTTTTGTTTTTTTTCCCTTTCTTGTGTCACGATAATGAAAAACCTTTTTGGCTTCATACTGCGTTTCTTCCACTTTTACTTAATTGTCAGTGTTTCTTTTATTTTGTCAGCTACCTGCATCATGTGCTCAGGGTGGAGGACACTTTCTGGATCAGACGCTGGAAAACTGAGAGAGGCAGGGGGGAGAAAGAGGGGGAGAAAACGAGCGGAGCGAGGGAGGGAAGGAATCCATCTGTGGGCAAAAACGCTGGAGCCAAAGATCTAAATACAGGGCAGGAAATTAAAAGTGCCACATGCTGTCATTTTTTATTTTCATGCTTAGACTCTCATTTCCTTTTTTACCTCTGTGGTGCAAAGAGGTAAAAAAATAAGATGAACCCGAGTGAAGCAGCAGAATGACATGTCGACTGGGTTTAAAGCTGATTGAAAACAAATAGCAAACATTTTGTGGTTATGCTTCTCAAATGCACATGGGTTTCTTTTTTTAAATGTCATTATAAACTCATTTTATACAATAATTTGGTCGAACTGAATAAACAATTTGAAGGTATTTGTGATCATTTCCGATTGGTCATCATTATATTTAATGTAGGGATGCACCGAATCCAGGATTCGGGCCGAATATTGGGCTTTTTGACAGGGTTCGGTTTCTACGCGCGCTCCGCTGGTCGACGTGATGACGGCGCCGTTGATTACGGGAAGGTGTTTACGTAGGTGGAGCGTTCAATGCAGTAGACTGTGAGGAAGTGGAAATGGAACTGGTGAGCAGAAAGAAAAAGTGTTGTTTGGCAGTACTTTCAGTCAAAAGAAGGACATTCAAGTCTGATTAGTCTGGTGGTGGCGAGGACCCTAAACAATACACAACATCACCGCTGTTACAACATCTGGTATGAAACATCTGGAAGAATACGAGTTGTGATGAAGGAATCTACAGACAGCAGCCAGAATGCAGCAACTTCAGGTACGGCAAAGGAAGGACAGTCACAGCTAAAAACTGGTGTTAACCAGACAGTGCCTCTCCCGGGCTGTCAGCTTTTTTCTTGGTAAATTAGTCTCCCTATGGTGGGAGCGGAGCGACCGAACGGCCAGCTGCTGCTCGTAAGCTAACGTTAGCTTTCTAATTTCACCCCCCCCAACATGCCTTCATCACACACTGGTTAGCGAAAATTTGCCAAACAACATTGTCACTCGTCTGGCGATGGCGATGTGCTTTCCTACGATGTGAAAAGAGCGTCTGATTCAACATTAAGTTGTTACATTTAACTATTTTTAGAGGTTGCAGACGTTGTTTACTTCATGAACGTGTTCACTGTGTTAATGGACTGAGGATGGGAGTAGGCTTTGGTTTCGGATTCGGCAGAATCTTAACCAGTGGATTCGGTACATAACCCCAAAAATCTAGATTCAGCGCAGCCCTAATTTGATGTTTTGTAGGGTGCGTCGTTTAGTAAAAGTGTTTCCACAATACACTTTTTTTCGGCAGCCAACCACGTTAGATTTGATCACGTTACGTCTTCCTTGAAAATTATGCATTGAAATGGAATTTGTGGACTTTAATTCAATGCTGTTTTTATGTTAACGCTCAAAAAGCGCACGCAAACTAATGATCACGGTTGGAACATCCTCTGATCTTAACTATTGGTCAAGATAATTCATAATTTCTGCCTTTTTTAAACAAAAAAATGAGGTATAATGTCATTTAAAGGTTTATTGACCATGAATTTTTTTTTAAAAAGCGTTGAAAAAGTGACAGTGAATAGAATCAAAAAGCGACAAACACATCGGAAAAAGTTAATTTTCAGTTTTGACCCAGAAGGTCAATAACTTTAGGGTCGACACGAAGACAACACAAGGGTTAATATATGACTTATTAGCAGCTTTTATTCTTTCTGCACCACTTCAACCCAAACACACTAAATAAACTACGTTTTTACAAACTGGTGTTTGTTGGGTGTTTGGTGTTTTAAGCCCCCAACGTCGTCTTCCAGGCACCGCCTGGAAGGCACTAGGATTAGGCAATGGTTAGGGTTAGGTTTGGGTTAAAACGAGGGGCATGGGCACAAGGGGACCACTGGTGTGAATAAAACACTTAAAAACCTTTAAGCAGGTTAAAAGAACCACTGGAGAGAGGTTAGGGTTAGGGTTAGGGTTAGGTGCCTTGAAGTCAACGTTGGGGGCTTAAAACACCATCGAGCTGTTTGTTGGGTGGATGCCGGTAATTTCCCACCCTGATAAAGGAGCAGTTGGTTTGAGGGCAGGTGGGGTGTGACGGGGTGAACAGGGTGAACAGGGTGACAGGGTGCTGGTCTGTCAGGATCAGTGAGAGGGGGGGGATTTGGGGAGGGGCCGACAGTTGGGTGCTGCTCCACCTACTTGGGCCCCAGAGGCGTCGCCAGGGGAGACCAGGGGGGAGGGGCTTTGCTGCACCAAATCAGGGAGATTGGCGTTGCCGGCGAACAGATTAGTGTTGCCGGGGAAACCGTTGCTGGCGGCAGAGCTCCGCCTCCGTTGTTTCTGGAAAGAGAGAGAGAGGGGGCGGGCTACTGTGCAGCGAGGCTGTGACTGACAGGTCAGGGGATGGAGGGAGGAACCCGGCGGAGGGTTTGGGTGCGTTTGTTTTTAGAAGGACGGGTGGGCACTGAACCCAGCACAGTGCTGCTTCATACATGTTATCACACAACACACAGCACACACAGGCAGGCTGCTGTTGTCTTTTGGATTAAAGCTGAATAAAGTCAATGTTTTCTGTTCATTTCCTAAATGTATTCAGGGTTTTCACTTGTGCATATTTTTTTCTGTTTGGGTGGAAAAGCTTCTCAAGCAAAGACAGATCCGAAATCTTCCACTTAGACCCCGGAAAAAACCAGAATTTAACACATGAACGCACACAGAGCTGAGATGGGTATTCTGTTCATTTATAAATCAATGTTAGAAAACTAATTGGCAAGAATTGTCACAACTTCTCTGTTTCTGTCTTCTCAAATGTGAATATTTGCTGGGTTTCTTAACCTTTCATGACAATAAACGGACATCATGATTCACAGACACAGAGACACACACACACACACACACACACACACACACACAGAGAGACACATAGACAGACACACAGACAGACGCACACACACACACACACACACACACACACACACACACACACACACACACAAATCTACTACAAAATAAATCAATAATTGCCATTCATCAAACTTTATGTATATGTTAATTGAGAACAAGGAGCCTGGAATTGTTTTTGTAATTCTTCCAAAATCTTCCAAATCTGACTTTTCCATGGCCGTTGGAACCATGTGAAAGAGTATTTGATTGATGTTATACCAAGTTTCAGAAGCTCTAGCATAAACACAATCAGAGATATGGCAAGGAATTTGTTGCCTTTTTGAAAGGCCAAAATGGCCACGTGGTATCATTCCTAGGACCGTGAAACGTGTAAAAAGAGATCTGTGTGTAGAGTTACACATTCCTTACATGTTGCCTTCATGTGGCTTATTTTGCACCAATCGATAACGTAATGTATGATACAAAATACCTGTTTTATCAAGATAAAAGTGAAAATGTATTGAGACATAATGTAGAGTTTAGATTGAATAGGTGAAGCTGAGTGGCTGATTTTTAGTTTATTTTTTAAAAATCATCTGGGGAATATGCGTGCAAACCCTACACACACACACACACACACACACACACACACACACACACACACACACACAGCCTCCCCGCCCAGCGTGTGTTATTACACTCAAAGACCAGAACAAAACCAGGAAACAGCGAGGCATGCAGAGCCGCTGAATGAGCTCATGAGCGCCGAGTGTTAGATTGTGTAGAGTCAGCGAGGCTACAGGTCAAAGGTCAGGACTGAGAGGCGGCTCACCTCACGCATCATCAGGGTGCTGTCCTGGGAGCTGTTTCCAAACGAGTCGTCGTGGCCGTCGTCGTGACCTCCCATCATGCCGAAGGACTCGTTGGTACTTTGACTCGCTGCAGGCCTGAAAGAGTCAACATTGTTACTCAGTATTCTTTTTAATATGCTTCTCTGCTGACAGACTTACAGAGCTCTCTTTGGCCATGTGAGTCTGTGGGAAAAACGTTCTTTTGGGCCCCGGAAAGCGGTCAGGTGATGCGTTTCGATTAGCGTGAAAATGGATGCTGAGGAGGAGAAAACGGAGGCTGGCCTCTGGAGGACTTATTTTATTTCTTTGTTCCAACTTCCAAGTGGCCTATAGCCTCCGTTAGTCATGAATAAATGATGTTAAAACATGTATAAATGACTCATTCTAGACAAAAGACAAAAAAGCTGTGTGTGTGTGAGCACATTTGAACAATGTTGGGGTGTAAACGGGTTCGGGCTTTTAAAAAGCTGTCAATCTAAATGTACTTGTCGGGCCGAACTTTTAAGGCCCCATTACAGCTCTATTCTGTAGGCCTCGATGGTAAGATGGAGGGAGGTTTAACATTTACACTTACTACCAACATTATTATGATGCAAAGTGGGTTGAATATCCACATAGCATCCCTTTAATAAAAATAGAAGTATACTCACATAATGCGCGGTATATCGCTGACAGCCACTGTCCCGTCGTTAGCCCCGCCCTCTCCCTCCTCGTCCTCGCTGCTGTGGGAGTCCTCACTGGACGAGGAGTAGTCCGTCACTTTGACGGGCGGGCGGCTGGTTTCCTCCCCCTGACGCAGCTCCCGTAGCTCTTTGGCCAGAGCCGTCAGGTCCTGGAGGACGGGGAAAAAAAACATCCACGACAGCAAGTCAGCAAAGTGAACCGATTTCAGTAACACTTTACTTGAAGGTATCGACATAATGGTGACATGACACTGTCATAACTATGACAGTGTCATGTCATGAACGTGTCATAAATGTTATAAACACGTCATGAACATTCATGACTTCTGTCATTCGGTTTTTGTCATGACAAGTTGACATTGTTTAGGTTGTCTTGATTATGACAACTTGACATTAATCAAAGTGACATTACCAGAAGTTGTCTTGGGCATGACAAGTTGACATAACGTCATCCTGTTTAATGTCAAGTTGTCTTAATACACCTGTCGGTTTTTGCAACATTTTGTTGCTTTTTTTGTCGCTCGTTTTGACTTTTTCGAACCTTGGGTCGACATAGAGCCCAGAAAAGTCAGCAAAAGGTTCCTTAGCCATCACAGAGTTGAGCAAATAAAGCAACCTGTTTCACAGTCTACATATGAAAGCTCTCTGCTTCTGGGGGGATTTCTGAGTCTCAAAGTTGGTTCATCTGCCATATTCTGCTCTGAGTGTTGCGTAATTGGAGTTTGAAAAACAGTTTCCCATCTTTTTGGTTTGGCGCACAACTAGGATGGGGCCAAACATTATCGTGAACCTAAATTAATAGGCGGGCTGGTCGAAATCTGCGAGGGGTCGGGTTTGGCACCTCGAGTTTGACACGTGATCTATAGTATGTCTAATTTAATTATATAACTGTTATGTGTCAAAATGAGCAAAATCTGAGTAAAAGAAATGAATAGAAATGTAAGAGACCAGAAAAACATTTTCAGTGCAGTTACAGTGTAGCAATAAGCTGCCTCTAATGTTTTATTATTATTACCACAGGTGGCCCTACTTTAATAACGGAGAGAAACGTTTCGTTGAAGAAATAATGAATCAAAAAAAGTTTCCACAAAGTTTTTTTTTTCCATTTTAGGTTCAAAACAGCTGAAGCTAGGGTCCATGAGGTCATCATGAAGTGTTTCCATCTGTGTGAAGCTGAATGCAACTTCAAGCACACACATCACAAATGTATTTTGGCTCCAATCTGTGAAGTGATTTATTAACTCACAGCAGAACTTACAAAATGTACTATTTATAACCAGCTGGAAGCCGGCGTAAATGTTAAAAAGCAGCAGAAGGAATGTGCTCCCTTCTCCCGGTTCCTTTGTTTTACCCTGAAATCATTTCAATGTATTGCAGCTTTTTTTTAAAACACGCAGGAGAGGGAAATAAAAGAGGGTTTTACTATATGTGGCACAAACTGTAAGTAACATGTCAGCCACATTACTGAGTGTCCACAGTGGAGAGGGCAGCGAGCAGCAGGAGTAATGTTCTCACTTCTCCCGGTTCCTTTGTTTTACCCTGAAATCATTTCAGTGTCAGAATCAGGGCCCTATTTTAACGATCTAAGAGCACGGCGTGAAGCGCCTGGCCCAGGTGTGTTTAGGGCGTGTCCAAATCCACTTTTGCTAGTTTGACGGCAGAAAAAAAAGTGTCCATGCACCGGGCACGTGGTTCAAAAGGGTTGTACTTAGTGTCTTCATTAATCAGAGGTGTGTTTTGGGCGTAACATGCAATAAACCAATCAGAGATCATCTCCCATTCCCTTTAAAAGCCAGGCGCATTTGGACCTTGGAGCATTGCTATTATGATGGAGGATTTGCACCGTAATATTTTTATTTGTAATCTTCTGCATGTGTGTGTGCTGCTGTGCGTCCCTGTGTGTGTAACAAGCATAGTGTGCGTGCTATGCACGAGCCTAGGAGCATTTTACTAATGCTCTGTTAAAATAACAATGAAATGATGCGTTATTGACTTTAGACCAGGTTTTTGTTGGTCAACGGCACGATCACTTCCCACTGCCTCAAGATAGCAATACGCCCAGAATGTACCTGAACACACCTCCCTGTTAAACCAGCACGCCCAGAATGCACCTGAACACACCTCCCTGTAAGACCAGCACGCCCAGAATGCACCTGAACACACCTCCCTGTAAGACCAGCACGCCCATGGGCCACAGATGGGCTCAGGTGCATTTGCTATTTAAACGACGAGGGCGCTGGACGGGAAACTGACAACTGTGTCGGCCTTAAACTACCAAAGACACTTGCGTCGGGCTTTGCGCTGCGACGGGTGCAAGAGTCCAACATTACATTTTTCGTCCACCAGCCAAATGGCTAGTGAATGTTCAAATTTTCAGCCAATCAATAGTTTACCATTGTTTCTTTGGCTGGTGAGTGAAGCAAAATCTACCAGCCATTTGCATATTTTACCAGGATTTGGCTGGTAGATGGTGCTTATTTTGGACCTGGTCAGAGTTTATGCAGTTTAAAAAAAAAAAAAAAAGCAAGCAGAAGAGAGAGATAAAAGAGGGTTTTACTTAGGGCTGGGTACCAATACCAATAATGATAATAATTTATACTTTTTATTGATCCCCAGTGGGGAAATTACAATTTACACTGTTTGTTGGAACACACCACACACAGGCCTGAAATACACACACATGCTCATGTCCTATTCATGCACAAATGGAGTAATGTGAGGGTGAGTGGGCTGCGAGTGCACCCTGAGTAGCTGCTCAAGAGCACCTAGGCAGTGTCCAGGAGGTGAACTGGCATCTCTCCAGCTACCAGTCCACACCCCGTAATTTGGTCTGTACGGGGACCAATAGCGTGTTCTCGATACTGGTTCCTAAACGATACTTTTTTTCCCCCCAATATCTATTTTAACAAAGAGAAATTACAACATAACACATCACGGCACAAATCTTTTTATTTATTTTACAGCTCCTACTACGTGAGCCCCGTCTCTGCGTAACGTTGAGTTTTTCCTGCGTGTCTCTACGACAACCAATCACAAACATTATTAGATCTTGGTAGAAGCATGCTGCGTGCTGATTGGCTCACTGACGCTGATTAGAGTTATGCTGCGTTCCAGGCTTCCTTAACTCGTGTTTTCACAACCTTCTTCCTGTGAAAGTGCCCTGGAACGGCAGTCAACCCCGTAACTTACTACTCGTGAACTCGTACCAGATCGTTGTACTCCCAGTTACAGTTTTTGACGTCACACACACATAAACAACAATGGCGACCCCTGTTGATGCTGTACAGACGCCGGTGATTAATGTGAGAAATAGAAATAAATAGGCAACGTAAAGTCATTCCGCACATTGTAATCAAAACAATACACAGACGATTGTGTACTACTACAGGTTATGTTTATTAAATGAAGCCCAAAATATGTTGTCACTAGAAATCTCTAGTATCAACTAGCGCTAGCTAACGTCAACGTTAAGTAGCCACTAGCTAACGCTAACTAGAAGGGTTAGTTGTGACTTTGCCTGAAACGCTACCAAGTCGTGACTTGAAGTCGTAACTTACGAGCTAAAAATTGTGTCTGGAACGCAGCATTACTCCTTAGGTATTGAATGACGAGGCATTTTTCAATACTCGATACTTTAGAGCAGGGGTGTCAAACTCAGCTTCCCTAAGGGCCTCACTAGAAAATGAGAATCACATCAAGGGCCAGACAGTTTATTCCTTTTATGTCATGGGAAAATATCTTTGACTGTATTATTGCACGTTTCATATAGGCTTATCACTTATAGTTTGGTTGACAAAAATGTCGAAGAAAATGCCAAAAACGTTTGGAAAAAGCATCAGAAATGTCGAAAAAAAAACATTGTGAAAAGTGACAAAAAGTATTTGGGCCAAAATGTATTGTGAACCTAAATGCCAACCTAAATCTGTGCCTAAAAAGTATTGAATTCAGTACCCAGCCCTAGTTTGACTATATGTGGCACAGGCTGTTAGTGAGATTACATTTCAGGCACATTACTGAATGTCCACAGTGGAGATGGCAGCGAGCAGCAGGACAGTGCGGGGAGAAGAGAGTCAGAGTACAGACGCCATCAGTGCAGGAAGGTTAAAGGTTAAAGTTCAGGGGACTTCAAAATCAGCCTCTGCAGCAAAAAGGGGTTGTGCATGTGAGAGGTTAAGTGACAGGAAGTGTGTGTGTGTGTGTGGGGAGGGGGGGTCAATGTGTGAGGGGTTATCTTACCAACTCCTCCTGATGAGAGAGAGGGAAGAGATAAAATGGGAGAAAGGAAAGAAAGAGAGAGAGAGAGAGAGAGAGAGAGAGAGAGAGAGAGTGAGTGACTGGAAGTGAAACATGAGAGCAGAGATGTCTGAAGTGATAACAGGAAGTAAAGTGGATATGAGAGGAAGACATGTCTTTCCTGATACAACAGAGACCATCATCTAACATCTAATCAGAGAGAAGAGGGGATGAATGGGTGAAAGTGGGTTTTTACTAAGCAGCAACTTCCAGGACTGCAAACCTGCATTCTCACTAATTTCCAAAAAGAAGACCGTTTCTATAGAAGTCTGTAAGAAAATTAGCCAACTTCTCACTTGATTTATTACCTCAGTAAACATTTTCATAATGAGTTTATGGTCTCAATCGCTAGTTTCAAGTCTTCTTCAACACACCATGATGTTCATTTTGTAAATTATGGTCCCATTTATTTTAAAACAGACGATTAAGCAGGAGATGCTTTAGGCCCTGTCGATCAGGACAGAGGCTTAGCAATGCTAACCATGCTAACACTGTGGACAACTAAATAGACCTGAAGTTGTATTTGGGTGTTGTCCGTGTTTTCATCTCAAACTTTGACCCTCTCACTGTGTGTTTTCACTACAGTTTGCTGAAACATTCGAAACATTTTGGTCTCCTAAAAATGTCTTGCTCAGCGTTCGGTTGCGCCTTGCCAACCAAGCTAGCTAGCTAGCTAGCTAGCTAGCTAACTAGTGCTAGGGGCTTTCCCCATCCAGATTATTGTGGTCACAAGTCCACTCGAATATAAGACTTCTGCAGTAGGAACACAGTGAATGGACAGGTGAGTGAAAAGGGGAGGAGAGAGAGATTTCACTGAGCGGTGGGGGAGACGGGGTGAGACCGATAGAGGAACAGAGAGAGGGGTGAAGGAGGAGAAATGTCACTAACCTCGTCTACAGCTTTCTTATAGCTCTGAAGGATGTGAGGAAGAGAGTGAACATGAACAGCAGCGTGGTTAGTTCAGAGAGAAGAGTCAGAGTGAGTGTGTGTGTGTATATATGTGTGTGTGTGTGTGTGTGTGTGTGTGCGTGTCTACTCACTGCAGGCCTGCTGGGTCGTGTCACCTCTCTGCCGTCATCTTTGGTCTCGTGGGAAGACAGTGTCGAGCCTTCAGTCTTAGCAGCTGAATTACCTGAACACACACACACACACACACACACACACACACACACACACACACAGTGAGGACTGAGAATATTTTTCAAACACAAAGAAGTTTTGGAAAGTGTGGACTTTTTTACAAAATAAATAGACTGCATTTATATAGCACTTTTACACAGTAAAGGCTCCATTCACACACATTCATACATTGGTGGCTGAGGCAGCCATACAAGATGTCACCTGCTAATCAGATAAACATTCACACACACTAACACACCGATGGCGCAGCATCCGAAGCAATTCTTTTTCTTTTGGGCTAGGGGTCGAACCACCGACCTTCCTTTTGGTAGACGGCCGCTCTACCACCTGAGCTCCAGCTGGAAACTGAAAGCGTTATTTGTATATTGAGGATGCAAATGACCTCAATATTCAAATAATGCACTCAGTTTCCAGCTGTGACAGTGAGGAAATTATTTGGAAACTAAGGACATTTTTTTGAAAGTGTGGACTTTATTTGGCGTTTGTGGACAGTGAAGAATTTTGGGAAAGTGATAACATTTGGAGGAAAATAAGGTACAACTTTGGAAACTTTCTAACGACATCGAGCTTGTTGCTATGGAGGTTGTATTGCTTTATTGTAAGTCCCTTCTTATTCCCTAAATAAATGCAAAGTAATGGCGAGGAACTAAGACAGCATTACATGAAGGAGGGCCCTCACAAGAATAGAAGTAGAAAATGTGTGTGTGTGTGTGTGTGTGTGTGTACCTCGTTCATTGGAGCCTCCCTGGGAGCTGGGGGTGCTGGAGCTTGAGGAGCTGCCGCTGCTCGTCCTCTTTAGGGGCGTCTCCATGGAGATGTCGGTCCTCCGCAGGTCAGGGTTGCTACGGCAACACAAACACAGCGCTGTCTCATTCATGCGGGAAACTGTTGAAATCATCACACCTGCGTCTCCACAGATCTGTGTGTGCGTGCGCGTGTTTACCTGGATTGTAAGCACCGTGCTTAAGTACAATTTTAAGGTTCTTGTACTTTAGGATTTCCATTTTCTGCTTTCTAATATCTTTAGTTACTTTGCCGATTCAGGTTAAGAATACAAAATATAGTCATAAAATAAATGATGATGTATTATTATCAGCAACTATAGAAAAGTATATTATATAGTATATAAAGTCATTCAAATGAGCTGTGATCAACACATTAATAGAGCTGCAAAGATTAATCAATTAGTTGTCAACTATTAAAATAATCGCCAACTACCATATTTTGATAATTGATTAATCTGTTTGAGTCATTTTTTATGAAAAAAGTAAAAAAAACTTCTGATGTCAGCTTGTTAAATGTGAATATGTTCAGTCCCTCCGTGTGTGTGTGTGTGTGTGTGTCTGTGTGTGTGTGTCTGTCTCCGTGTGTGTGTCTCTGTGTGTGTGTGTGTGTGTCTCTGTGTGTGTGTGTCTCTGTGTGTGTGTGTCTCTGTGTCTGTCTGTGTGTTTGTGTGTGTGTGTCTCTGTCTGTGTGTGTGCGTGTGTGTGTGTGTGTGTGTGTGTGTGTGTGTGTGTGTGTGTGTGTGTGTCTCTGTGTGTGTGTGTGTGTGTGTGTGTGTGCGTGTCTGTGTCTCTGTCTGTGTGTGTGTGTGTGTGTCTTTGTGTGTGTGTGTTTCCAGAAAAACGTGATAATGTGATCGCATAACTCATTTTTTTCAAATACACGCCACTTTTGCCGCATAAATTGCTGATTTCCGTGCAAAATATGCGGGGCTTGCATGATTTCATAATCCCCGCATTTTCGTTGCAAAAAAGTCACACATATCTTAGCAGAAAGTTGAAAAGAGAGAGAGCAGCCATTTACCCCTGTTGCCATGGGAACGTTATGAAGTGACGTAATTACGCGACGTGAACATCATCTAAAAGCTGCAGACCCCGCGATGAAGCCACGATGACACCGCAGGTTTTTTAAGTTCCCGCAATTTCATCGCATAAAATTGCATAAATATCCCGCACATTCCATCCCATTTTTTAGGAAAATGTTCCACATAATCAAGGATTTTTGCCCGCAACAATCACAAAAAAAACTCTGTACTGTATGTTGTAGTTTCTTCTCTCCTCTGTGACAGTAAACTGAATATCTTTGAGTTGTGGACTAAACAAGACATTTGAGGACGTCGTCTGCAGAGCCGTCTGCGTCACCATTTTCTGACATTTTAGAGACTCAACTAATCCATTCATCCAGAAAATAATTCACTGATTAATTAACAATGAACACAATCGTGAGTCGCAGCCTTACACATTAATGCATCAACAACTGTAATCCAGAAATATACTTTATATGATTCTGAAATGGCTCATTCTGCATAAAGAGCATTGAAGTACTTTACGTATACTTTGATGCTGTGTATGTACCTGGCCCGTATGAGGTGAGCTCCAGCCCGAGGCCCCAGGCCCGGTCCATTTCCAGGAGAGTGCTTCCTGACCAAAGCGGGAGAGATGGATGTCGTCCTCTGAGGAACCTGGGGAACACACAGCAGAGCCGTCTGCGTCAGAACCTCCCACCTGTTTTCATATCAGACTCTCTCCAACGCAGACTGGGTCAGAGGAGACAACATCTGGCCTGTTCAGTAAGATTTAGTACAGAATTGAATCATTATCCAGGGTTTCCTCTATGTTTCTCTATGGCCCGCCACGGCAAAATTTCTGCCGCCACGGTATCAGAAATAGAGCAGACGCACAATGTAGTCACGGTTGCCTTTTAAATGATCCTGCCGACATAATGCACCCCCCGTTGGCTGCCGCTCACACTGCAATTTAACAACAAGTAGAACTATTCAGAGGTTATTGGGCCCGTCCAGTTTAACTCCACATACTGTTGTGTTGACGGAGTTTACTGTCAAAACGTTCGCTTTCTTCCGAGTCGACTATTAAACGAACAGCTCCACCAGAAACGTCACCGCGGTGGGTCCGTTCTAACTGGACAACGTTCAACTTGTCAGTTCTGTCAGCTCATCGTTCCTGATGTCAAACATCTGGAAACAGTCAGTCAGTGGAATATTTCAGTCAGTCAGTGGAATATTTCATTCTATACTTTGGGTTTTGGTTTCCCTATGAAGAATTTCTTGTAAAATTCATTTTGTAGACCTCTTCCTTAAAAAATACAGTTCAATCACAACTGAAAATATGCCTCATTGTGTGTGAATAGAGGTGAATAAATCTATTTGTTTGTGTTGCAGCGAAGTGTCAGTTCCGGGGGTTGTTGGTGGGACATAGCTGCCCCCACTGCTAAAAAATATCCTAAAGGAAACACTGTTATCATGTCAGCTTCTAGCCGTTGTGACTGATTATTGTAGCTGAACTTGTGTTGAGTACAAAAAAGTCACGGTACTTTGATAATACCCGTAACATGTTGTTTAAATTGAGAGCAATATCAGAGGTGCTGAAATCATCTGCGTGTCTGAAATCACCCTCAGACCCTAGAGGGTTAAATAAATCAAATCAAAGTGAAAACTCCTCTTTGGGGGGGGTTTGCAGACCACTTTCCTGTGTAGCATTTTGTTACAGTCAAATTTCAAATACAGGCTACAAGTAAACCCCTGAGAGAAGGTGTGTGTTTTTGTACATGAGTTTTAAATGAGTTTGGTTTGTCCATTATTAAAATGTATTCTACTTTATAGCAATTGGTGGCCTTTGAGAAGACCCAAACAGAATCTGCAGTTTTCAGCAGTAATCCAGAATAAAAATCTGTGGAATTTAGACTGTTTTTCTGCATGGGATTAGGATTTAGAGTTTAGTTTTTTTTAAAGGTCCCATGACATGCTGCTTTTTGGATGCTTTTATATAGACCTTAGTGGTCCCCTAATACTGTATCTGAAGTCTCTTTTATATAGGCCTTAGTGGTCCCCTAATACTGTATCTGAAGTCTCTTTTATATAGACCTTAGTGGTCCCCCTAATACTGTATCTGAAGTCTCTTTTATATAGACCTTAGTGGTCCCCTAATACTGTATCTGAAGTCTCTTTTATATAGACCTTAGTGGTCCCCTAATACTGTATCTGAAGTCTCTTTTATATAGGCCTTAGTGGTCCCCTAATACTGTATCTGAAGTCTCTTTTATATAGACTTTAGTGGTCCCCTAATACTGTATCTGAAGTCTCTTTTATATAGACCTTAGTGGTCCCCTAATACTGTATCTGAAGTCTTTTATATAGACCTTAGTGGTCCCCTAATACTGTATCTGAAGTCTCTTTTATATAGACCTTAGTGGTCCCCTAATACTGTATCTGAAGTCTCTTTTATATAGGCCTTAGTGGTCCCCTAATACTGTATCTGAAGTCTCTTTTATATAGACCTTAGTGGTCCCCTAATACTGTATCTGAAGTCTTTTATATAGACCTTAGTGGTCCCCCAATACTGTATCTGAAGTCTCTTTTATATAGACCTTAGTGGTCCCCTAATACTGTATCTGAAGTCTCTTTTATATAGGCCTTAGTGGTCCCCTAATACTGTATCTGAAGTCTCTTTTATATAGACCTTAGTGGTCCCCCTAATACTGTATCTGAAGTCTCTTTTATATAGGCCTTAGTGGTCCCCTAATACTGTATCTGAAGTCTCTTTTATATAGGCCTTAGTGGTCCCCTAATACTGTATCTGAAGTCTCTTTTATATAGACCTTAGGGGTCCCCTAATACTGTATCTGAAGTCTCTTTTATATAGACCTTAGTGGTCCCCTAATACTGTATCTGAAGTCTCTTTTATATAGGCCTTAGTGGTCCCCTAATACTGTATCTGAAGTCTCTTTTATATAGACCTTAGGGGTCCCCTAATACTGTATCTGAAGTCTCTTTTATATAGGCCTTAGTGGTCCCCTAATACTGTATCTGAAGTCTCTTTTATATAGGCCTTAGTGGTCCCCTAATACTGTATCTGAAGTCTCTTTTATATAGGCCTTAGTGGGTCCCTAATACTCTCTTTCTCATGGGGGGGGGGCAAATTCTCTGGGCGGGCAAAGCAGAGAAAGGGGAAGTAACCTTTCCCATTATGATGTCATAAAGGGAAGATTCCAGATCGGCCCATCTGAGCTTTCATTTTCTCAAAGGCAGAGCAGGATACCCAGGGCTCGGTTTACACCTATCACCATTTCTAGCCACTGGAGGACCATAGGCAGGCTGGGGGGAACTCATATTAATGTTCCTCATTAAAGTGAAATTTTCATGCCATGGGACCTTTAAGATGATTTTTTTCTTTGGCATTTTAGGCCTTTATTTGATATGACAGTTAAGGCATGAAAGTGGAGAGTGAGAGGGGGAATGACTTGCAGGAAAAGGCCGCAGGTCGGAAATAAACCCGTGGCCGCTGTGTCGAGAACTGAGCCTCTGTATATAGGGGCACGCGCTCTACCAGGTGAGCTGACTAGGCGCTCCTGAGTTTTTTCTGTGGAAAATCTGTGGGATTCTGTGTCCGCACATTCCATTTGGCCCTGTCTTTGAGATTAAAACCATTAAAATAAAAATAAAACAAACAACATATCAGGAGAGACTCCCAACAGACACAGAAACTAAAACAGAACACAGACAAGAAAATTTGAATTTAGAGAAAGAAAAGCCACAAGATCAAACACACACACACACACACACACATTGTGGACAAAAACACACAGGTCGTGGCATGCAGAGACCTTCGGGGGCATGTCGTCATCCTGCCGCAGCCAGGAGCTGCGGTCCAACTTGTCGAGGGGGGGCGCCAGGCGGGAGAGGGGCAGGGGAGGAGGGGTGTCGGACGTGGGGTCAGAGTTCTGCCGGGGCATGGGAGGCCGGGAGGGGGAGGGCGATGCCGAGGAGGAGGACACGCCGTGGGGGTCGTACAGAGACTGGGAGCCTGACAGGCCGTGACTCTTCACCTGCACCAGGTGGGCCATCTGCACACACACACACACACACACACACACACACACACACAGGCGCACACACACACACGCGCGCACACACACGCGCACACACACACACACGAGCCACACACACGAGCAGGAAACAGGCAGGGTTGAGGAGGAAGAGCAGGATCAGGATGCATTCACACAATGTGATCAAGATGAGGGAGGAAGAGTGATGCAGGAGTGATGAAGAGACGGGAGAGAAGGAGAGGAAGGTAAGAAACACGTGACTCAGGGTGCGTTCACACCAGCCAAACAATGTTTGCTTCAGCAACAACCACATTTCCTCTAACAACCCTGAAAATACAAGCTTCTGAGCTCCAGCTAGAATGGAAACGCGAGTCTGTAGACGAATGTTAACGTCTAGAAGCCAACTGTTCTTTGTCCTTGTAAGGTTGAGCCAAACAAACAATGACTACGTAGTCTCGCTCACAGTTAAGTAGGCGGTCCTTAATGTGGTCCAGTACACAATGTGGCCATATGTGGCCTGAACTGTCTCCTAACTGTGGTCTGAGTGATCGGATCTCAATGCGTCCTGGGTGCATTGTTATCGGATCACTCACATGGGATTTTAATAGCATGTCAAAACTTCATGTCCTTGGAAATGATATAAATACCAGAGAAACAGTCAAAACTACAGGCTCCACACTTCCTTTCAGAGGTCCCTTTTCCTGCAGCGTACCACATCCTCATATTGGAGGATTCAATCTGAAAACCCGCCTTTTCTACTTTCACACAGACCAAAGAAACCAAACTTAATGTGTGAAGGCACCCTGAGGGATGTAAGTTTGTGTCTCATGCTAACACACACACACACACACACACACACTCCCACGTAAAGACATAGTAGGACACACACCTGAGGTTCGACGGGGCGGTGCATCGGCGGGGTCCGGGCCTGCTGGATGCCTCCGCTGCTGAAGGACTCGGAGCGGGGTGGCAGCGACGGGTCCGAGATCCGGTTTGAGACTTTGTGCTGCAATGCAGGAGAAGTCTGTCTGTTCATCTTATAATGCTCCTCCACCTGACACACACACACACACACACACACACACACACACACACACACACAACACAGTCACTCACAGCATGCTCTGAGGTATATGTAAATGGTTTCATTCCATTTAGTACAAACTGCTGTGCTTCATGAGTTGTGATTTCTGTGATTAGGCGTGAGATTATCCAGATGTTGGATTTCCAGACTTAAAATGAAAGTGCATAAGAAAGATGCAATTGCGTGTGTTAAACGTTATTCTTTACTCGTGCATGAGGTACGTTTTGGTGGAGTGAACAGCATCCATCCTCTTCAGGATTGTTTCACTCGATGAGCAGGACGTGTGACATCATATCTAATCATATTGTTTACGGAGATATTTTAAATCTACAGCAGCAAATCTTTTCTGTTGTGCACAACTGATAAACACACTTTTATACACTTTTTTTTAATATTTAAAGACTCAGTTTCATTTTTGTAGTTTGTATGTTATTAATGACCTAAAACAAAATGACATGAGTCGACAGGTTTTGTTGTCGCGGTATTGATGCTTGATAGCTTTAGCTTAATCGATAATAGTCAAGAGCAACGTTACTGAGACATTTCATATATATCGCTGCACGATATGAGAATTATTATTTTTTTTTTTTATTGTGATTATTTTGACTGATATTGCGATTGCAATATGACTCATGATATTGGAGGGAATGATCATGTTTGTATCATTATTCTCATTTTCATCGACTAATATTACATCTTAAAAAATGTTCAAAGATTATAGTGTGATTTTTGCGAGGATCTGTACCAAACAAAGATCTGTAGGATGGGAGTTGTAGCTCTAATTTCATAGCCGACAGCTAACAAACTAACTTTTTAGACGTCCAAGTTCCTCCTCAGTCATTTACAAAAGCAGCACGTTTCAGTTCTAACGGTCATTCATTTGGAAAAGGCTGCCGCTGCAGACATGGCCTGCGCTCCTTCATGCGTACATTAATGCACTGAGGAGCGTCTTTTCTCTAAACGCTGGTCATCTGTTTTTAGAGTGGAGCATTGTGTCTGTGTGGGATTTCTTCCTCTGAAGCTCGGAAGGAAATCCTGGGAGGCTGAGACGAGGGTAGACCTATCTGTACAGAGTGTGTGTGTGTGTGTGTGTGTGTGTATTTCCATGCGGGGTGTCCAGAGGGACAGAGACTGATATAGCTGCAGCTGCCCTACATCCGTCCACCGGCTGCCACCAGAGGGCAGGCCTGGAGATCTGCCCTAAATGTGTGTGCAGACTCTGGGGACGGGGCTTTGAAACTAAACCCTCCCTGATCCATTGGAAGAATTAATTAAATCTTTTGCGCAAGTCATTGAAACAGGTTTAACCCTTTTGTTGTCTTCCTGTCGACCAGGCAACTTTTAATTTTTCTGGGTCATTATTTAGGTTTTCTTTCCGTCGTCTTTTTCGACACGTCTGTCGTTTTTTTGTCACTTCTTACCAATGTTTTTGTCACATTTTTCCTGCGCTTTTTTTTTGACGGTTTTCTGTTGTTTCCCCCCCCACGTCTTTGAAGCTATTTCCAAAAGACAAAAAAAGCCCATAAATGGATTTCTCTACTTGAAACTTTGAAGTTAATATGAGATAGCCCTTTTTATATGAAATATGGAGCAATAACCTGCATTCTTCTGCTGGGACTTTACTAAACTTACATTTACGCTCAAATCTGAAAGGTAACACACATCCAACACCCTAGTAAGCACATCTACAAGTGTGTAAAGTTAAATACAACTAATAAACATATAACACAATAAAAGAGAGAAAAAGGGGAAAGACTCTAACAACAGTCAGTAAGATGAAGCTTGAGCTGGTGGAAGATAGAACCTGTTAAATATATTATCCCATCACACCACAACATGCAACAAAACAGCAGCTCTCAACCTTAATACTAAACTAAAAACATCGATTTAAGCTCTACCGATTCAAAATCGATTCCTATTTTTTTATAAAAAAAATTAAAAAAAATAAATAAATAAATAAATAAATAAATATATATATATATATATATATACACACACATTTTATACATCATATACATGTTTGTTTTTGTTTTTTTTTAATCGAGAAGCAGTTTTGAATCGAATCTTGAGCCTGAAAATTGATATCAAATCGTGACATTTTCTGAATCGTGCACCCCTACTAATACATCCCCATTTCACCGTTTTAACCTGGAGAGGAAGCCCACACCAAGAAAATATTCTTATCTCTACAAGAAATGACTGTTGAAATGATTTCTTATTTGACATAGTTATGGTAATAAGAAGCACCAGATTGAGAGCCACCGCAGTAAGACCCAGACAGAGTCAGTAACCCGTCAAATGGAAAGTGAAGGTTTGACATCCAGACGATTTAGAGAAGAGTACATGTTAACGTGCAGAGGAGGAAACTTGACAAAGGATTAAAAGAGATGAAAAAGATGGGTGTTTATTATGTGGAAATAATGCTTGCCAGTAGCCACAAACCTTTAATCCCCCCCCCCATCCAAGGAGTTCAATCTGCCAAGACCAGAAGACTTAACAACTCATTGGACCATGCTGCCATTGGCCTTTTAAATAACTCACTAAATGTGATTTTTATAGTAATTATTGTTTACGGTTATGTGGTTACTGCTGGCTGTACAACAAATTGCCCCTCGCTGATAACAGAGAAAACTTTAAACCTTAATATGATTCAGCACTATTATACAAGAGGTGGGAGTTAGTTTTGGAAGCACTGATGGCACCAATCAAAGAGGAAATGAATCCAAAGATCCCCGGGAGAAATAGTGAGATGAAGGGGGTGTGAAATTAAACAAACAGGAGTCCACATTATCACGTCTGCCGCCAGCCCAGAATGAATGCGTGCGAGTCCACCTGGTTAGAGAAATAAGAATGTTACGAGTGATTAAAGAGGGAATCGTTGCACCGGCGGGGGTTAGTTAGTAAGCCAGCCTGCAGAGACTGCGGGATCAGAAAGGAGACGGAGAGAATAAGGAGTAAAGAGTGCGTTCAAGCCTCCGACTGACCCGCCGGCCGGGGGTCCGGCCCCTGGAGTCGGGGCTCCTGTTGGGGCTCTGCTGGCGCGTCTCTGGGACACAGGTGACATGGATTTGAGGCAAGTGGTGGTGATCGCTAGTAGGACTGAGATGAGGAGGATAGGAAGGGGGGCGAGGGCGGGGAGGTTTGTAACCGGGAAGTAAGAGCAGGTTGCTCAGGATGCCGCTGTCGCTCGTCTCCCTGAAGGAGTGGTATTTCTTGGGAGGGACGCGAGGCGAGTTGCTCTGAGCTCGACGCATCACCTGGGGGGGGGGGGCAAGGCAGGTGTTTATGAGACAGCAAGCTGAAGGAACATGTGCAGTCTGGAGACAAGGAGACTGGGGGGGGTCTATGAGGGTCTTCGGTGATGCAACTAGGCATGGGCCGGTTACCAGTTTCAAGGTATAGCTTTTCCGTCGTACTGTTCCTTTAGTATGAGCGTTTTTTTTTACGAGTGGTCAGGACAGAAAGTGCAGTTTAGTAATCCCTCTCCCTGCCAGTGTGCAGTGTGTTTTGGAAATGAAATACATTGTGTTCACTTGAAAAAAGTTGTTTTTTACCCAGACATTTAAAAAAAAAGGAATACATTTTAAAGCTGTAATTGCGATACCGCAATACCATGAAACGGTGATATTTTTGCTGAAGGTTATCATACCGGCCCACGCCCAGATGCAACGCGAGAAGCATTCACAAGAAGCGTCTTCATAAAGATTGCAGCCAGCTGGAAATGTCGCCGTTTAGCTGCTGTTTGCGTAAAAAAAACAAAAAAAAAACACAGAGCTGACAAATGGTTTCAAATGTACTTTACAAATGCAGTACAGTTTGAGCCGCTGTGTATCTCTCAGGTGACAAAAACAACCACATCTTTCTGTGACTCGAACATGACACCATCTAAATGGATTGAAAACAAAAACCTCTTCTTTAAAACCAAGACAGTGTCCTGACAGTCACCTACATTTGGAAAAAAATACCTCATTTAACTTTCATTCTGTCAGTATCTCTCCTTTTCAAGTTTAGTGGAAAATTCAAAAGTGGCATGTGAAGCACTAAATAGCAAATAAGACCTAAACGAGTTTCATTCCAAAATGCTTTGACTGTATATACTGTACAGAAGTGAAGAGACCTTCTGTACTCACACATCTCTGACAACAGCCTTACTCTTTAAAGGTCCCATGGCATGAAAATGTCACTTGATGAGGTTTTTCAACATTAATATGAGTTCCCCCAGCCTGCCTATGGCCCCCCAGTGGCTAGAAATGGTGATAGGTGTAAACCGAGCCCTGGGTATCCTGCTCTGCCTTTGAGAAAATGAAAGCTCAGATGGGCCGATCTGGAATCTTCCCTTTATGACATCATAAGGGGAAAGGTTACCTCCCCTTTCTCTGCTTTGCCCAACCAGAGAATTTGGCCCACCCATGAGAAAGAGAGAGAGACATCATGGCTTTCAAACGAGCAAAGTGGCAGTTGGTCAAGGCCACACCCCCACCCTCCACCTTGCCCCCCCCTCTCCTCCTCAATAGCTTCAGATACAGTATTAGGGGACCACTAAGGCCTATATAAAAGAGACTTCAGATACAGTATTAGGGGACCACTAAGGTCTATATAAAAGAGACTTCAGATACAGTATTAGGGGACCACTAAGGTCTATATAAAAGAGACTTCAGATACAGTATTAGGGGACCACTAAGGTCTATATAAAAGAGACTTCAGATACAGTATTAGGGGACCACTAAGGTCTATATAAAAGAGACTTCAGATACAGTATTAGGGGACCACTAAGGTCTATATAAAAGAGACTTCAGATACAGTATTAGGGGACCACTATGGTCTATATAAAAGAGACTTCAGATACAGTATTAGGGGACCACTAAGGCCTATATAAAAGAGACTTCAGATACAGTATTAGGGGACCACTAAGGTCTATGTAAAAGAGACTTCAGATACAGTATTAGGGGACCACTAAGGACTATATAAAAGAGACTTCAGATACAGTATTAGGGGACCACTAAGGACTATATAAAAGAGACTTCAGATACAGTATTAGGGGACCACTAAGGCCTATATAAAAGAGACTTCAGATACAGTATTAGGGGACCACTAAGGACTATATAAAAGAGACTTCAGATACAGTATTAGGGGACCACTAAGGACTATATAAAAGCATCCAAAGACCACCTTTAAATAATCAACATTTTTGGAATGAAACTCCACATTTCTGTCACATAAAAACATATAAGAGGAATTACACAGCCCATCAATTATTGACCCGTTGTTTGACCTAAACAGAAAAAAAGAATCAGAAAGCGTAATTTGAAGCGACAGCGTCGATGGACTCCTCTGCAGGTAGAGCGCTGGTGTAACCTGGAGGGCAGAAAACTCAAACACAGACAACAAACGCAGCAAAGCTCCAGGGAGCTCTGCTGGCCTTCAACCAGCCTCTTACACCTCTTTGTGTCTTTATGAATGAAAACTACCACTTTACAACTCCACTCTGTCACCGTGGCAGAGCTGTCAGTGCGCGTGTGTTTGTGCATACAAGTGTTTTGTTAACTAGGAGCTGCTCTGTGGGTGGAGTCCCGCCGGGAAAACCAAAGGTTTCCTGTTGCAAAGGTTCACTTGAGTGTCTGTGTGTGCACACGTCTACATGTTGGCAGAGCTGCCTGTGTGCCTGTGTGCGTGTGTGCATGCGTAAGAAATCTTTTGTCATTCTCATATATTAATGAATGTGTTTAACTGCTCTTTAATGTTTTATGTAAAGCACTTTGAATTGCCTTGTTGCTGAAATGTGCTGTACAAATAAAGCTGTCTTAGATACTGTAAGAAAATGTTGGATATTCTGAAAGTGTCCGTGTCTTGAAACCGGAAGCCTTAACTCCGCTGAGATCTAGAAAAAGAGATCTCCAGTGTGTATGTGTCTGTGTGTGTGTGTTACCTCTTTGGCCCAGGCCGGCTTGTCGTTGGTGCTGGGCGCCTGGTCTTTGTAGTGGTACAGCTGCTTCTTGTCCTGTGGCGGAGGCGGGCGCGGCGGCTCCTGCTGCTGCTGCTGCTGCAGCGACACCAGGTACGCCCGCTCCTGCTGCAGCTGCCTCTGCAGCCGCTCGGCCTGCCGCTGCTCCTCGATCTGCTTCCTCTTGTATTCCTGCACAGCAAACACAACAGAGTCCCGACGTGTCCCAAAGAACACAGCAAAAGCTGAAATATGACTGAACTTTGCCATGAAAGTGAAGCACATTTTGGGCACGGACATTACATTTTCCGCCGTGATCCAGCCATCTTAAATCTTAGTTTCATTTCAAAGCAAAACCTGACGAATCCCATCGACTGATCAGCCTGGACGCTCAGTTTGAAACAGTCATGTTTCTCACACCGTCTCGTAAGGTCAGAGGTCTGGCATTTATCTGAGCTGTGTGTGAACATCTGCAGCAGCCCATGTGAGAGAGAGTGTGTGTGTGTGTGTGTGTGTGTGTGTGTGTGTGTGCTTGTTTAACTATATTCGTGGGGTCCAAAAACTAGTATACTTGTGGGGTCCGGACAGCTTTGTGGGGCCAAAATGCTGGACCCCACAGGTTTAAAGGGCTGTTTGAGGGTTAAGACTTGGTTTTAGGATTAGGGTTAGAATGAGGTTCTGGTTAGGGTGAGGGTTAAGGTTAGGCATTTAGTTGTGATGGGGCTAGGGAATGCATTATGTCAATGACGGGTCCCCACAAAGATAGTGACACAATAGTCTGTGTGTGTGTGTGTGTGTGTGTGTGTTTTATATATATATATATATATATATATATATATATATATATATATATATATATATAAAAAGTGTGTGTTACCAGCAGTAAAGCCTGCTCCTGCAGGAGCTGCTGCTGCAGGATCTCCAGCTGCCTCTGTTCCTCCTCCAGCTGTCTACGGATATACTCCTAAACCATTCAGCAGCCGGGAGCAGCCGGGAGCAGCGTGAGGCGCAGCCAATCACAGAGCGCCAAGGCAGTCGAGAAGCAAACCGGAGCCCAGGCAACCAGTGACATCAGCAAAACAGGAGAAACAGGGAAAAAAAAGAAAATGAAAGAGAAGGAAAAGTAGATTCATTGAAAGAAGGATTTGGAGATAAAGAGAGAGAGAGAGAGAGAGAGAGAGAGAGAGAGAGAGAGAGAGAGAGAGAGAAGCAGTAGCAGCAGGGGTGTAATTAGTCGAGCAGAGAGACACGCTGAATGTCAAAGATCAGAATGAAATCAGCTGTGCGAGACGTAGAAATGTATGCTTGAAAAGGTAGAGCGTTAAGGGAGCGCTGAACTGCAGGAAAAGTTGACTATTAGTCATGCAGTCTTTTGCAAAGCCTCGTCTCCTTTGTGATACTGAAACATTACACATCTTCTATCTTTATAATTATAAGAATGCTGCGTCCAACTTAACCACAAAATGATTGAAAGATTTTAAATCTCCTTTTAAAGAGAAGAAGCAAACGTGTGGCAATCAGATCTGCAAAGATGAATCGATAATCAATCAAAATTAATCGGTTTGAGAAAACTTCTGTGATTCCAGCTTGTTAAATGTGAATATTGTTCTAGTTTCTTCCTCTGTCTCTCCTCTGTGACAGTAAACTGAATATCTTTGAGTTGTGGACAAAACAAGACATTTGAGGACGTCGTCTTGGGCTTTATGGGAAACACTGATCCACATTTTCTGACATTTTCTCCAAACTGGGGGCATGCCAACCGCCATCTACTGTAGCTAATACACTGAGGGCCAGATGCACTAACGCTTTTGCGCCCATTTCAGGCATATTTGTTTCGCTACGTGCGTAAAAGCATGGCGAGGTACGTACAAACAGGCCGCACTGAGGTAAAAGCGCAGACTGCCTGTCGCGGGGACTGAAAATGGCAAATTGCGCTTTTCCGTGTCATGCATATGCATTCACGGGAGGGTGAAGGGAAAGTGGGAGGTTCCCATAAAGAGGTGGGAGGGGAAGCGTAAAGTGCGTCTAATTATGTATTCCGCAGTATGTACAAAAAACGTCCGTGAAAAGCATGCCTGTATTTTACATTACATGTCATTTAGCTGACGCTTTTATCCAAAGCGACTTACAATTACTATATATGTCAGAGGCCGCCCTCCTCTGGAGCAACTAGGGGTTAAGTGTCTTGCTCAGGGACACATTGGTTGATGTATCACAGTGGGAATCAAACCCAGATCTCCCACGCCAAAGGCATGTGTCACATCCACTGCGCCAACCCCACCCACCTATTTTGCTGTGAACTTTCTCCGCCTCTTAAAAGCAGGTGTAAACCAGACACAAGCGGGTTTCCTGGCATATGCCTCCTGGTGAAATGGCAGCAGTAATCCGAGCAAGACGGAGACATAGGCCGAGGAGACGAGCTGAAAAGATTTTTGCCACAAGGATCACACTTTTTCAGTGGAGTGAACACGAAGTCATTAAGCGTTACAGATGAAGCAGCCATGCAATATTACAGTTACTGGAAGAAATCAAAGATCAAAGGTAGTGCAGCTGGAACCTTCTGTTCGAAAAGAAATTGACTTTAAATCTGGACTTCTAGACAAATCACCCCGCGGGGGTAAAAGCTGACGGACACGAGGATGTTCGCCACCAGGGCAAAACACATGATGGAAGAGTCCGGGAGCGTGTAGAAAAATCTCATTATGCACTTTTGTTTCTGCGACTCAGCGTTACAAATATCGGCATCAGGATCATTTCAAACTGTCATAGCATCAGCAGTGGGAATATCGCAGTCTGCACTCAGCCGTATCATAGCACCAGTACTTAACGCTTTGCTACAGAGCAGTTTACGGTACAGTGGGTACAGTGGTAAATAGGACGTAAGCTGAAGTATCACAGCGTGCGCTTTCTGCGGGTTGGCCATGGCGCTGACAACGCTACATTCGCAAATGTACGTACATCTGGCCCTCACAATGGATAAGCGCCTCATACAACCACACTTTAAAAGATCTGAACTGTCCCTTTAAGGTCTGTAGTCTGAGCGAAAGCAGAGCGATGATCTGTGGGGTTTTACCCGGCGAGAAAGAAAGAACAACTTATGTGAAGTCTGGTGATGTGCAACGGAGCGGTGAGTTTTAATGAGTAGAGAAGCCCCGCCCCTCTCTGGATGACACCTGTGATGTAACGTGTGTCAGGTGTTTTCCTACCTGTTCTCTCTCTGCGTGCCTCCTCTCCTCCTCTCGCCGGAGCTGCTCCATCTCTTCGTACCTCCGCCTCTGTTCTCGCTCCTGCTGCTTCCTCATCTCTCGCTCCCGGCGCTGTTGCTGTAAGTTGAGAAGATTTTACACACACCAACGCTTCGGCTCTGTGTGTGTGTGTGTGTGTGTGTGTGTGTGTGTGTGTGTGTGTGTGTGTGCACATCAGGTGTGTTTCTCTGGCATTTGGAGAAGCTGAAGTGCTAACATCACAGGTGTGGAAGGTTTTGCATGGAAGACGAGACATTTTATAATCAAAGCTGAGATGTTTTTTCAAAGGTGAAAACAAACGCAGGCTACAGCAGTCATTCTCATTCATCACACATGATGTGACGGGGCTTCATTGGTTTAATTAAGGCTACATCTACATAAAGAGGCGAAGTTCCTCCCCTTCCGGTGGACCTCACAGGACCTTAATTCGGAAAAAACGGTAGTGAACGGGGAGAGGCAAATTATTTTGTGATCCCGTTTGAACTGAGCCATGGATTCCAATATATGATGTTCGTCAACCGAAGAAAGTCTCAGTGAGCCGTAGGTTTGGTCGTATGACCGCTTAGTTTAGTGTGAAACTGCTCAGTGAACTACATCTCTCGTCTCACACAATTTACATCACCTAGCTAGCTTAGCTCTGTTCCACAACACATGTAACGTTATCTGACCTGATGTGTTTGACCCAGTGACGTGTTTTCAGCAGATAAACCAAAGAACAAGCGAGATCCGCTGCTCATTTGAGTAAGACGTCATCCATGCGACTTTGAAGTGTGGAGTCTCTCTAATCACGTATTTTTCTTATACTTCAACAGTTTGACAATAAACTGAGACTTTCTTGACTTACGAAATCATCTATTAAACTGATAAACATCATATGTGTAATCCATGGCTCAATTCAAAACGGGATCAAAAACATTATTTGTCTTTCCCCGTTCGCTACCGTTCATATTTTTTCGAAAGATAGGTCCCATGGACCGGAAGTAGAAGGGCGGGACTTCGGCTCTCTATTACTACGTTTCGGTTTATTGACGAATATGTTTTGCTACGTTTACGCCTCGCGCCCACACTACTCCGCCGTTTTCGAGAACCCTAAAACGGACACATTTGGAAACGCTGCTCTCCCTGTTTTGGTGTAAAAACTCCGGGGTCGCTTTGTAGTCTGGACGGACACAAACGGAGACCTTTGGAAACCACGACGCACGTCAGTCATTAGGTAGTTAGGTAGCTTACACACCTTTCAGTAACAGCTCCACCTCGTCATTGCTCCAAAACAAATCCCTGCTCTTACTTTTCACCATTGTTGTTCTTTTCACCATTTTCTGTATTTTCAACTTATACATCCATGATTTTCAACCGCAGAGTGACGTCAGGCAATCTGCTTCCTGTTTACTCCGCCACGCACATGCCCGGTGTGTGTGAACGGTCATGTGATAGGCCGTTGTCAGACGTGTTAATATGGAGGGAGATTAGTTCTGCTACTGGAGCTAACACTCTTGTGTGAACGGAGATTGTTTTTTTTGTTTCAAAACGCCGCTTAAAAATGGAAACGTAGTAGTGTAGTTGTAGCCTAACTCTTCATCTCCATCAGTTTCTCTTTCCCAGGTGTCTTTTTTCTTTCTAAATATTGGAAGATTGACTTTCATGCAGCTTTACCACAGCCTTGTACAGCAAGCTTCAGCTATGAGCTACATGTTTGCACTCACACATAACACAAAAAAACGTCTCATCATATAATGTTGCACAGGGGTCTTCAACGTTTTTTAGGCCAAGGACCCCTAGCTGAAAGAAAGATGGGGCAACGACCCTCCCACTACATATTGTATGAAATTTAGTTTGGCCTACAACAATAACGTGTATGGCTGCTTAAAGCCTTAATACATACCTTTTTGTGGTGCATACAATACTTAGCTATTAAAATAATTATTGACATTCGCACGGACCCTTTTTTCTGCCGTTAAACTAGCAAAAGTGGAATCCAATTACACGCCCTAAACGCACCAGCGCCAGGCGCTTCACGCCGTGCGCTTAGATGGTTAAAATAGGGCCCTAACTGTGTCTGTGGATGGCTACCTTACCTACAGGCCGACAAGCCTGTCATCAGTGTTGTTTTTAAAAACAAATCAGAACTAGGCCGATTTATCTTTGCTAATCATATGTTGGACTCATGTTTATGTTGTATGTTATGTATTTTGAACTTTTTAAAAGAAATGATTAACAATAACTTGGGCCCCCCTGCAGTAACTCTGAGGACCCCCTGTTGAAGAGCTCTGATGTTAGCCCAGAAATCTAGACCACCCTAGCAGCAGCAGATGTAATTTGCAGCCAGGGTCAGTCTAGCAACTCTCCGTTGGCTTACAAGCTGGAAAAACCAAACTCTGGTCAGGCCAATCACGTCGTGTATAGAGTCGGTGGGCGGGGCTTAACATAATGACGGCAGAGTTGCGATGATTCCGCGTGAATTCCCTGCTACTTGAAAACAAAGAAGATGGCTGCTGCTGCTGGAGAACAGCGGCCTTTGGAATCGGCTTTGGCTGCGACTCTGGAAGACTTGGAGTTCAGCTTTTCTTTGAGAAAAGAACAAAGAACGGCACTGAAGTCATTCTTAAAAAAGGAAGATGTGTTCGGAGTTTAAAGTTTAATCTATCAACTAGCGTTGCTCTGGTTGGTCTGGTTATCCCGCCCCTCGGATTGAGCCCTGCCAATGGTGAGTTCCCAGACCCAACATCTGGATGTGGGTCTGGCTCGTCAGGCTACTCTGATGTAGCAGATAAAACAAATAGAAAGCTAGAAGCTACCTCCTCCAGCCGTCGCCTCTGCTCTTTCTGCTCCTCGATGCGTTTCTGTCTCTCAGCCAGCAGCTGGCGCTTGTGTTCCTCGTTCTGCTGCTGCTCCAGCTGCTGGCGCCGGATCAGCTCCGACCGCTCCTTATTGGCCAGCTGGAGGCGCAGGAAGTCCCGCCTCAGCGTGGACTCCCCGGGGATGTTGATGATGGAACTAGAGGAGGAGCAGTGAGAGTGCAGAGTGTTCCTTATTTCATTTATTAATAACTAGGGCAGTGCCCGTTTGGAGCGCAGCCGTGTTCAGAACGGGCCGATTGCTTGGTTCCCCATATTTCATTTATTTTTTACAACTTTATTGTGTAAATTCTCACTGCATTCTCATCTGATGAAATACAAATCAATGTAAGGGTGTGGTAGAAATCTGTAATTAAGTTTTGTGTACCTGGGCTCTCCGACGTCCCTTTCTTCATCCTCCTCTTCACTCCCGCTGTACTCGTACTCGGTCTCATCTGGAGGAGAGAGAGAGAGAGAGAGAGAGAGAGAGAGAGACACAGACAGACAGACAGATAGACAGACACACACACTTCAGGTTAAGGCTGCGTTCAGACAGTCTGCGTCGGCTGTCCGGTAAATCACAGGTCTTTCTATTCATTTTGAATGGGGGTGGTGTATGGTGATAAAACAGTCTCATAAGTATTTGCAACTTGTAAAACACAATGCACAAATGAATGCAGAGTGATTCGTATCCATAAATCTGTGCTGTATCTGTGCCTCTAATTTGTGACTTGTGAAACACAATTCATGAATGAATGCAGAGCAATTTGTATCCGCAAATGCGTATGTGTCCGTGCGTACAAATTAGACACACGGACACAGATACGCATTTGCAGATACAAATCGTTCTGCATTCATTTATGAATTGTGTTTCACAAGTCACAAATTAGAGGCACAGATACAGCACAGATTTATAGATACAAATCACTCTGTATTCATTTGCAAATACTTACGAGACTGTTTTAGCACCATAGTAGTGTGTTTAGGCGGGGGGGACACTCCAAAAAACGTATCGGGCCTACGGCGAAGAGTTGAGACCGACTCAACTTTTGGAGAAACGCAACCCTGCGTCACGCTGCGGTGGACAATCATGTAACCTGCGATCAGACTTGTCGGTGTGTTTTGAGCTATTGTTTGAGGCGTTGTGAGGAAACAGGAAACATCACTGCCTCTATCTCTGCCACAAGGACGTTTTAAAACACTATGAGGGTAAAAAAAACCAAACACAAGCACTGAACTGCCCGGGAGTTTGTGTTAACTCACTCATCTCTTTTCTTTCTCTCCTGTGAAATAAAGCTGCCTTCAAGTGCGATCGGAAACGTCGTTATCTACAAACGATCTGACGGAAAACAGTAATAGTGAAGGAAAAAAGTCTACTTGTGCTACGCTGGGGGGAGGGGGGGGTTAAGAACACAACAGGACGGCACACAAGTGGGCCGTTTCATTGACACTCCTCTCGCTGCACCTCCCTGCGGCAAATCACCGGATCACTTTTTTTTTTGGTGTGAACGCCCCGTACACATTGTGTTCTGGTCCAGACGCTGTATGCAGCTGTCTGCAGCTGGGAGGTGAGTGAGTAGGGGTGCAGCCTGACTCACCCCTCTCCCCCCTCCTCTTTTTGGTGCGGTCGATGTGGTCCTTCAGCTGGATGCGGACCTGCCGCTCGTTGGGAAGGTCCCTGATGAACGGGTGTTTGAGCAGCTGCTCCGTGCTCGGCCGCTGACTGTGGCTCTTCACCAGACAGCTGTCGATGAAGGACTGGAACTTCTTCGACCTGGAGAGACAGACAGACGGACAGACAGACAGACAGACAGACAGACAGACAGACAGACACAGACAGACACACACACAGACAGACAGACACACAGGAAATTAAATATTAACACGACTGTTTTCCTATTTCCAGTTTTTCTTCCTTTGTCCTACGTGTTTTTGTTGCCCTCGCACAACTTAAAGAAAGGCACGCTGTCAGAAAAATCCATGTTGAACTAGTTTATTTTTAACTTTTAACCCCTAGACACATAGAAAACTGATTGCTGCTGCAGCTGTGTGTGTGTGTGTGTGTGTGTGTGTGTGTGTGTGTGTGTGTGACTCACCACTTCTTAGACTTGAGTCTGGGGGCAGGATTTCTGGGGATCAGGAAGAGCGCTCTCATTGGATGCATGTCGCACAGAGCTGAGGAGGAGGACAGAGTAAAGGAGAGGAAGAGAGGAGAGGAAATGGAGGGGATGAAAAGAGGACAAAAGGACGGGAGACGAGATGAGACAAGAGGAAAGGAAAGGAGGAGACAAAAAAGCAAAAACCAGGAGAGGAGAAACGAAGGGGAGAAAGAGAGGAGAGGTAATGAAGGGAAAGGAAGGAGACAAAAGGAGACATAACCGGATGAGAAGACGAAAAAGAAAGGAACAAGAAAGGACAGGAGACAAGGAAAGAAAAGGAAAGGACAGAAGAGGAGAGACGAGAGGACAAGAGAAAAGGAAATAAGGAAAGGAAAGGTAAAGAAAGGAAAGGAGATGAAGGGAAAGAATGCAAAAAAGGAGAAATTACCAGATGAGGAAAGGAAAGGACAGAAAAAGAGAGGTGACGAGACATGAGGAAGGAAAGGAAATAAAAAGGAAGGAAATGGGGAGGAAAAGAAAGGAGATGAAAAAAAGCACAGGACACAAGAGATGAGATAAGAAGAAAGGACAGGAAACAAAAGGACAGGAGATGATAATAGAGGACAGGAAAGGATAAACAGGAAAGGAAAGGGAATGACAGGAGAGGAGAAGAAAACAAATGGAGGAAAGGACAGGAGAGGAGAGGAGAAGAGAAGAGATGGAGGAAAGGAAAGGACAGCAGCGGATCGGAGAAAGGACAAGAGGAAAGGAAAGGAAACAGCAGGAGATGAGATGATAAAAAAAGAGGACATGATAGGATAAAATGAAAGGAAAGGGAATTAGAAGAGAAGAAGAGGAGGAACGGAATCAAACGAACAGGACAAGAGAGGAGGAAAAGGATAAATAATGAGAGAGAGAAATTTAGACTTTTAACTACAAGACAAAGTGTACTCTGTCCACTGCTAATAGTTGAACGAGTCCAATGGTTCACACTTACGCGGCGCTCCCTCGGCCATCTCTATAGCTGTGATACCGAGCGACCACAGATCACTCTGCAGAGAGAGAGAGAGAGAGAGAGAAACTGAAAACTTTCACATCCTAAAAACCTGTTACCGACTTCACACGTCAGCTTTTAACTTTCAGTGTTCTTGTTAAATGATGAAAAATACAGAAAGTACACACACAGACAGACAGCCAGACAGACAGACACACACACACACACACACACACACAGAATGTCACCCATCTGTATTTGTAGACAACAAACTCCATTTTATGTGGATGTTTAGTTTCTTAGTTTATTTTGAACATGAAAAAAAAAATTATAATAATATATATATATACACATAAATGTTCAAAAAGGAATAGGAAGAAGTTCAAAAAACAAACTTTTCTGGTCCTACCCCCTTTTTCTATTTGTATCCTTTAGTTAAAAAGTTGATGCTTATACACATACATATATATACCGTATATATCTACCTACCTACACTCACATAAACACATGCATACAAAGATGCATACATACATGCATACACACACACACACATATTTACACTTTTTTTTTCTTTTCCATCCTTCTTCGTTTCCGTCTATCTATATCAAACCTAGACTTAGTTTATAAGCCCAGTATACAATACTAACACCTTGAGTCCTTTTCGTATCCATTCAATATATTATTTTTAAATTGTCTCTTAAAATTGCTCATTGTTGTACATGATTTCATCTCTTCACTGCAGCTGTTCCATATGTTGAGAGTCTAGGAGGTTTTCTTGAAAACGTAAAGCCCCAGAGGGTCAGAGCTAATGGTGTCAACAGAGCAGCGCTCGCCCTCCACGGGCTCGCCACAGAGATTCATCCTGTCCTCATTACCGCACATCCTGCCTGCAGTAATGACGGCAGCATTCAGGGTTTCTGTGAGGACACTAGGGCTCGTTATCGCTCAAATCATTTCAATACCGATACCATAAGTGGTGGAAGAACTATTCAGATCCTTTACTTTACCGTGAGTCTGATACCAGTTTCTGAACGATACTGTTTTACAATACCAATTTTATAAAATCCATTATAAAAAAAAGAAATGACAACATTACACATTACGGTACAAATCTTCTTATTTTTTCAGCTTCTTTACACCTATGTGACACACACTGTGAACACACACACACACACACGGTTTACCTTGAAGTCATATGTGGCGTCGGGGTTCTCGTCACAGGCGATGACCTCGGGGGCCATCCAGTACGGCGTCCCGATGAACGTGTTTCTCCGCCCCACTGTACGATCCAGCTGAGCGCTCACACCAAAGTCCACTACACACACACACACACACACACACACACACACACAGCAAATGGGTTTAATTGTAAGCTACTTTCACTACCTTCATTACCTTTGTAAAAATGTCATTTCTGATCACTAAACAGTATTTCTGGCTGCGTGTACAGTATGCAAAAAGGCACTGTGTGTGTGTGTGTGTGTGTGTGTGTGTGTGTGTGTGTGTGTGTGTGTGTGTGTCCTCTCACCTAGTTTAACCTCTGCGTTCTCCGTCAGCAGCACATTCTGGCCCTTGATATCTCTGTGGATGACCTTGTGCTGGTGGAGGTGGGTCAGACCCTGGAGACACAGACAAGGACGAATACTGACTACTTCCTATGACAACTAGAGAACTATGATGGAAAAAATGGTGTGCTGCCCTTGTTTCATCAGCAGAACACAGACTGTAGTCGACAGTTTCCTGTCTTGAATTTATGATTTGGATTTCTTCTACTTTTTGAGAAGAATAAAATGCCCCATTCAGGTCTTATGTGAATCGAAAGTTTGAAAATAATTAAAATAGTCTATAAAAATGTTATCATTTAATTTAAAAGCTTTAGTGCGTAACTTTTTGATATTAATGAACGTCCGTTACATTCAAGCCGTTGCCAAATGAGTTGCTACAAAGCTAATTAAGACTATCAGCTCCACACAACTCTCTCTGTGTTTCTCAGTATGACTATGTTCAGAAGATTGTGGCGTCGAGCAAAGATAATGACCTCTTCTGAAGAGTCCATAATGTTTTTTTAATCCTCCGTGTCCTCCTTGGCTACAAGCAACTGCGTGGAGGAGGGGTAGGCGCACGTGCGTGATCACAGAAGGCTTGTATCATGTCGATGCGCTGACACTTTTGTTGCCATTACTTAGAATTCCTCATGGGGGCGACAGAAACTACAGACTATAACTTTAAAGGTGCACTATGAGTTCCTGCATGGTTTCAGCGCGATTTTTTGTCTCAAAACGTAGGCATCTCTCCTTGATCCACTAGCTGCCTGCCTCCTGAATACACTGTAAAAAAAACAAGGGCGAGCTTGCTCTGTTTTGTTTGAAATCGACTTGGAACGTCAACAGAAGTGACCATGCAGGAACTCATAGTGCACCTTTAAGGTAATTCGCGTTTTTTCACCAATCATCTTTCATTCCGTCTATTTTGACGGAAAAATATATGCATACAACTCATTCATTTATTTTACCAAAATAAGGTGTTCCTGAGGGAACGTTCTTAGGTTCCTTCATGTTTGCAATTATTTCCCCACCAAACATTTCTTTTTTTAATATAACACCTACAAAACATTTTGTTTTCATGCTGACACACTGATAACTAGTGGTGACGTTGGTTGTAATATCAGTTCTCACCCTGAGGATCTCTCTGCAGACGTAGGCAATCCACTCCTCCTTCAGAGTGTTCCCTTTGGTGTTTTTGATCAGATCCGTAATCGAACCAGCGCCGCAGAACTCCATCACCAGCTACACACACACACACACACACACACACACACACACACACACACACACACACACACACACAAACAACGTTACTGTACACATTATCATACATCTAGTCACTTTATTATACTATCCATTGATCATGGTCCCTTGTGTTTAACCTTTATTTAACCAGGTAGGCCGATTGAGAACATATTCTCATTTGCAGCGATGACTTGGCCAAGACGAAGCATAAACGTGCAAGACAACATAGAGTTACACATTTAATACGCAAAATATAAACATACAAAATAATTAAAATAAGTTATAGGAAGTTCCTTGCCTTTTTCCCAAAAGAAGACTACCAAAAGCTATTTAAAACAATCATGATAACCCCAAACATCCCACTATATAGGCATGGTTTTTTTGTGGGGAAGGGGAGTGCAGGGGACACATCCCCCTCAATACTTAATCCTTGTGTTGTCTTCCCCCAGACTGTAAACTTGTTGTACTTCCAGGTCAAAATTGCAAATGAACTTTTTTTGGCTCTTTTTCCAACGTTTTTTGACGCTTTTTGAAAAGTTTCTGTCACTTTTTTCGACGCTTTTTTAAAATACATGGTAAATAAACATAATTTAAATGGCATAATACCTATTTTTTTTGGTTTAAAAAAAAACACAAATTGTGGATTATTTTGACTGATGATTAATATCAGAGGATGTTGAGTGGATCACAGTGTATTTCAAATGCTATAAAATTGAAAGAAACTCAAAAACACCCACAATTCAATGAAAATATTCATTAATTTTACCTGCCAAGAATGTTACATGGCTTCCATATAAAGTACATCCACGCATTCATGTTATGTTGGGGCAATTTGGCAAAATGGGTCAAATTTGACCTGAGGACAACACAAGGGTTAAAACGTGTATTTGTCCCCCAATAAAAAGACAAAGTGGCAGAGGACTTTTATTTCAACTAACTGCTAAAACATGACTCATAGACGCAACAATGCCTCCGGTGAAGTAGGTGGTGACAGTATGCAACCGCAAAAGCAATGTTTGTAATCTGCCATAAGCAGAAGCAAAAATACATGATTAAAGTATTGGTAAAAAAAAAAAATGGTAAACTGATGAAGAAAAGGCACAAATTGGTGCAGAAAAAATTCCCCAGAAGGCAGGAAATTAAGTGTTTGACACTCCAGATGTCTTGGGGGAGGACCCCTAGATCCCCCGCCTAATGTGTCTAAAAAAACTCTACGCCTTTGAATGAATATAAAAGATTAAATCTTTCTAACCACCATCGATGGTAGAAATTCAGGTATTACAAAATTCATAGAACCATGGAAGTCATTTAAACAGAAATTGTGACATCAATACTTTGCGACTAACAGTAGCCATTTTTAAAGGGGGTTTGTTCAAGCTCAAATTGAGTGTTAAAATGCTCATATTATGTTTATGTTCTTTCCTTTATTGTGTTATATACAGTCAGGTCCATAAATATTGGGACATCGACACAATTCTAATCTTTTTGGCTCTATACACCACCACAATGGAGTTGAAATGAAACGAACAAGATGTGCTTCAACTGCAGACTTTCAGCTTTAATTTGAGGGTATTTACATCCAAATCAGGTGAACGGTGTAGGAATTACAACAGTTTGTATATGTGCCTCCCACTTTTTAAGGGACCAAAAGTAATGGGACAATTGGCTGCCCAGCTGTTCTATGGCCAGGTGTGTGTTATTCCCTCATTATCCCATTTACAAGGAGCAGATAAAAGGTCCAGAGTTCATTTCAAGTGTGCTATTTGCATTTGGAATCTGTTGCTGTCAACTCTCAATATGAGATCCAAAGAGCTGTCACTATCAGTGAAGCAAGCCATCATTAGGCTGAAAAATCTAAACAAACCCATCAGAGAGATAGCAAAAACATTAGGTGTGGCCAAATCAACTGTTTGGAACATTCTTAAAAAGAAAGAACGCACCGGTGAGCTCAGCAACACCAAAAGACCCGGAAGACCACGGAAAACAACTGTGGTGGATGACCGAAGAATACTTTCCTGGTGAAGAAAAACACCCTTCACAACAGTTGGCCAGATCAAGAACACTCTCCAGGAGGTAGGTGTATGTGTGTCAAAGTCAACAATCAGAGAAGACTTCACCAGAGTGAATACAGAGGGTTCACTACAAGATGTAAACCATTGGTGAGCCTCAAAAACAGGAAGGCCAGATTAGAGTTTGCCAAACAACATCTAAAAAAGCCTTCACATTTCTGGAACAACATCCTATGGACAGATGAGACAAAGATCAACTTGTACCAGAGTGATGGGAAGAGAAGAGTATGGAGAAGGAAAGGAACTGCTCATGATCCAAAGCATACCACCTCATCAGTGAAGTATGGTGGTGGTAGTGTCATGGCGTGGGCATGTATGGCTGCCGATGGAACTGGTTCTCTTGTATTTATTGATGATGTGACTGCTGACAAAAGCAGCAGGATGAATTCTGAAGTGTTTCGGGCAATATTATCTGCTCATATTCAGCCAAATGCTTCAGAACTCATAAGACGGCGCTTCACAGTGCAGATGGACAATGACCCAAAGCATACTGCGAAAGCAACCAAAGAGTTTTTTAAGGGAAAGAAGTGGAATGTTATGCAATGGCCAAGTCAATCACCTGACCTGAATCCGATTGAGCATGCATTTCACTTGCTGAAGACAAAACTGAAGGGAAAATGCCCCAAGAACAAGCAGGAACTGAAGACAGTTGCAGTAGAGGCCTGGCAGAGCATCACCAGGGATGAAACCCAGCGTCTGGTGATGTCTATGCGTTCCAGACTTCAGGCTGTAATTGATTGCAAAGGATTTGCAACCAAGTATTAAAAAGTGAAAGTTTGATTTATGATTGTTAATCTGTCCCATTACTTTTGGTCCCTTAAAAAGTGGGAGGCACATATACAAACTGTTGTAATTCCTACACCGTTCACCTGATTTGGATGTAAATACCCTCAAATTAAAGCTGAAAGTCTGCAGTTAAAGCACATCTTGTTCGTTTCATTTCAACTCCATTGTGGTGGTGTATAGAGCCAAAAAGATTAGAATTGTGTCGATGTCCCAATATTTATGGACCTGACTGTATCTTTTTTGTGCATGTTATAGGTTTACAAAGTGGAAAAAGCCCAAAGTCCACCCCAAAGGGACTTACCATCTCCAACAGAAAACACTGTTCACAAACAGCTCCAAACAGCTCTATTGTAGTCCAGCCTTTACTTCAGAGACAAACGTCATAATATAATATCATAATGCTTGCCTAGCTGCTAGCATGGTACGCCCTCATACTCTGCTTCTGACTGGCTAGTAGTCCTTACCTAGGTACTGTCAGGGTACGCCTTCATACTCTGCTTCTGACTGGCTAGTAGTCCTTACCTAGGTACTGTCAGGACACGCCCTCATACTCTGCTTCTGACTGGCTAGTAGTCCTTACCTAGCTACTGCACATGTGCGACTCCCAACAAAGATGGAACAGAAGTGAGATGTCTCACTCTGTAGCTAAAACAGAGAGCTCAACACACAGGGTGAAAAGAGGAGCTGCAGCAATGTGCAGTACAACAAAATACAATTATGAACCTGCAAATGAGCATAATATGAGCACTTTAAGTTCTTCTTTTACACTGACACTTCTTTTACAGACACATGTACTGATGTACTGTACGTACCCACAGCTGATCATCTATCCCAGGAGGGTTTTTCTTGACGAAGGCTCCATAGTAGGTGGCGATGTTCCTGTGGTGGCTGTACTTCTTTAACATGTTAATCTCTGCTTTAATCTCCTCCTCCTCATCCTAAAACACAAACACACGGACACACACATGATGCTAATACACAAATTCTGTGTTTACTGAAATGTAAAATATTAAGAATCCTGCAGAGGAAATTAGATTAATGAAGAAAGCCCTCCAGCAGAGTGTAGGAAGGACAAGTGCTGCTCAAGTGTCCTCAAGCCAGGCACTGTAGGTGTGTGTGTGCATGTACAGATTTAATAAGGCTCTGTGTGTCTGAGTGTGTGTGTGTGTGTGTGTGTGTGTGTGTGTGTGGGTGTGTTACTTACTCCTGTGACGTCCATGACCTTGATGGCAGCAAGTTGGCCTGTTTTGACATGGCGACCCTGAACGACACAGAAGAAAAGAACATAATAAGAAAGATGCTTAGATTATTAAATTTAAGAAAAAGTGTGCATACTTGTTGTCAGTCATAATATATTTTGCACTTTAATATAAAAAAAGCCTGGTGCCAGGTGACTTTAATCATAGCTCAGTCAGGTTTTGTGAAATAAAAGCTTTATTTTAGCCGGCTGCTGTAGTTGAAGCTGAAGGGGACAAATGTGTGAGGTGATGGGTAAATGCCAAGTCTCTTATTTGATATCTCCTCGCCTTGAACCGGAAGTCTGTTCTTCCTTTGTGAAGGCCGTCTCAAAGCTCTTACTGCTGCCCCGAGGAGCGAGGATGGAGGAGGGACCTCTGAGGAGGTATGAGCGAGGATGTATCTCAGAGGAGCTATGAGCGAGGATGTATCTCAGAGGAGCTATGAGCGAGGATACACGAGAGCAGCCTTCCTGAACACCGTGCAGCTGAAAGCTGTTGCTAACTCCGCCCACAGAGCTGACGAATTCACATGACGCTTCAGAGGAAAGGACATCTCATCCCTCTAAAAACACATTTCCTCATTTCCACTCTTCTCGCATGATTTCCTTGCGTCTCTCCCGACATGAGGAAGGGAAGCAAGTGGATGAAACGTGCGATGCAATTTAACAACCTGAGACGTAGCCCAAGTTTAATCACCTCTAGATGATTTAAAAAAAAAAAAAAAAAAATGTATTTAACCTTTATTAATTCAGGGAAGGTTCACTGAGAGGAAACCTTTCTTTTGCAGGAACACCCTGATCACATTCACACATTCATACCTGGAAGCTGCCCAGTACCACAGTCTGATCTGCTGCCACTGAGCAGCTGCACTGGAGCCGTTGGGGTTAAGGGCCTTGCTCAAGGGCACCTCAGTGATGGTAATGAGGGAGGGACAAGGGTTGCTCTTTCACTTTCCCCACCCAGATTTTTTATCCTGTTGGTCTAGGGATTGAACCGACGACCTCCCGGTCACACGCTCTCTTCTCTAACCTTTAGGCCATCCCTGCCTAAAATATGATGATGTGTGTGTTTACGTCCCTGTAGAACCTGATGTGTGCGTTCATGTGTTGTGTGTAAGTGTTACTGATTACGTTTACATGAACACTAATATTCCACTATTATTCAGAATATGACAATACTCTGACTTTGTCTGAATATAGCATTTTCTGATTAAGACGTGTGTGAAATGCCGGTATTATTCAGGTTTTAGAAGCATTCTTTGGACATATATGGATCTATGCAGCGCATATGGAATTTGCGTCTCAAATCAGGGTTTTCACCGCAGTTTGTGACAGTTTACAGCTTACTGTCAGCTCTGTGCGTTGCTATAGTTGCTGTACGCAAACCAAACAGTTTGTCGACCTTTTCAAGAAGGGGGTTGGAAGGAATGAAAGAGGGAGGCTGTGTTCACACGCTCCAACAAGTCCGCCACTGCTGGAACACTTACCAAAATACTATTTTGCAAGGCTGCATTGTAAACAGGAATATTAGTCAAATATTCACTTTATTTAGCCATGTAAACAGCTCAGTCAGAATATATGGTTTTTCGGAATAAGAGCAAAAAACTGAATATTGTGTGCATGTAAACGTAGTCTGTGTTTCATCTGAGTTTAAGCAATGATAATAAAAAAAATGCAAAAATTTGTTTCATTTGAATTATTTTTCTGGGCTCTAAAACGATAAAAATACCCATGAAAAAAGCAACTCTCTTCTTTCCTAACTTGCATTCCCATAGTTTCATCTTGCAGCCCTTTGGAAGGGTCCCGACCCTTACGTTGGGATCCACAGCACTGCAGGATGAAACTAACAGCGAGTCTAACTTCTCCTCCAGACCAAAGTCAGTATCACAGCTAAAGCGAGAAAGTGGAAATTTATCCATCTCACCACCACCAGCCCACCACCCCATTACACACACACACACACACACACACACACACACACACACACACCATCTCCTCATGGTAACCTAGCAACAGGCCTGGCAGGTTGTTTAGTGAGGGCAACAAATACGAATGGGGGGTTGGAAGAGGCAAAGTGATGGCAGTGTGTGTGTGTGTGTGTGTGTGTGTGTGTGTGTGTGTGTGTGTGAATCTGAGCAACTCACATGTGAAAGTGACCCAGAGTGTGAAATATCATGGCCTCCTAAAACACACCCACACACACCCACACACACACCCACACACCCACAGTCTTGGTTTCTCAGTGTTGCATCAGACGCTGATTGTATCTGACAGGCTGAAACCACCTCAGAGTACAGAAAGTCTCTTGTTCTCTTTTTTTGTTATCTTCCTGTCTGTCTCTCTTGTTTTCCTCTTTTATACATCACTGACTCTCTTAATCCCGCTCTTCTTAACAATTGTCCATTGTGTTGCCTTCGAGAGACTGTTTTTTTTAAACAGTTATTCGGGGCTGGAGCATCAGAAGCTCCCCCCCCAAATTGGTCAAAAAAGTGCTGTCTCTGTATCTGTATGTCTCCGTAATCTGTATTGTCGCCCAAAAATGAAAACCAGCAGCTGATTGGACGAACGCGTCACGTGGGTCTTGTTTCTCCAGAAATTCAAACACAGACTGTCATGGCGTCTCGTTCAGATTCAGATCTCATATTGGACTAAAATAGTTCACCGAAACGTGTTTCTGAAAACATTTGAAGAGAGAAATAGGCCGTGCAGTTGCTGAATCTGTCTTCATTTCAGATCAACAAAGGTCAGTTTAAAAGATGTTCATCAGATTTTTAGAGACTCTAGTCACGCTCATCCCGCTCCCCGTTTCTGGGTTAGCACTCCACCAATCAGATGGGTCATTTGAGTCCGACTGCCGGCAGTGTCCGCCCCGCCGATTATACATGTCAAATCGGCCAAAATGAAGGCCGACGGCCCCTCCAACGGACGACGGCACGGGACACACCGAACAGACTCGAGTCACTGACCTCGCCAGACTGTCCAACGGACGATTATCGGCTCGGTGTCCGGGCCTTTAGTCTCGCATTGCCAGACCTTCCTCCACAGTGCTGCAGAGGAGGGTGTAGCTAGTTCACACGTCGTGCAACAGAAAACTCAGATCAGACAGATATTCTAGCTAGCTGTCTGGAGTTAAAAATTACAACACAAAGAAAGAGGAAGGTAACGGACAGCCAGCCGAAAATGAGGGACACCCGTCAGAATTTCCGGCGGCACCGGAGCAATCCCGGAAGTGGAGCATCGTGGATATAGACTGTGATCCAGATAACTCCGTAAACCTGCTTCTGGGACCGGAGGTTAAGGGTGTTGTTGGGACTGCAGGATGGATGGCAGCGAGCCACCACGATGAAGCAATAAAAGTGGAGGCAGATTAAAACAGCAGAGATAAGAGGAAGAGATAGCGTCTCAGAGACACTCTTTGTTCTGCTATCAGTCTTCCTCCCGACACTGACAGCCGGCCAAACAATCTCCCAGATGTGACACCGGGCTCCCAGTGTGTGTGTGAGAGATTACTGCGATCAAGATGGCATGAGGAAGCTGTATTAAAACCTGAATGCGAACAAACACAGACATGCATGTAGGGAAGGGGGAGGGAGATAAAGATAGCGACAGAGCGAGAACAGAGGGAGGTGGCAGGTGAGGAGGAGGATGGCAGGAGAAAGGAAAGGGCAGAGTATCCTTTTGAGGCAGCCTGAGGCGTAAAAACACACCTCAGGTCCCGTGTTCAGACAAGCCTCACATTCTTAACCTGAACACAAGCCTCAACACATGCAGACAGAGACAGAAACAGGCTGACAGAAGGCAACATACAAGCTTATTCTGCAACTGTTTTTGCTGGAGGTGGCTGTGTCAGTTGTAGAGAAACATTTGACTGAATATGCTGTGTACAAAGAGTCAGTGGTTGTTAAAAATCCTCTGCTGATTTCAAGCATGGATGAATGTTTTAGGAGCGCGACTGTAGCGGCCTCCGTTTTAAAGCTAGAGAAGATATTGGTATCATATGCAGTGTCTCCCCCAGAAAAGTTGGGTTACACTTTACTTGAAGGTATCTACACAAGAGTGACATGACACTGTCATGGACGTGTTATAAACATTATAAACAAGTCATAAACGTTCATGACATAACGCTTCTGTCAGACAGTGTCATTCAGTTTTTGTCATCACAAGTTAGGGTTAGGGTTCATGTGTCATGACAGTGTCATGTCACTCTTATGATAGATACCTTCAAGTAAAGTGTTACCAAAAGTTGTTTAGCCTGATGGCAAGTGTATTTTTTGGACGAGGGCCCACACACTGATGGCAGCATTAATGTACAGCCCAGTAGTTTCTGTGATAACAGACTGAATCGTGATATTGAGAAAGCTAAACCAAGATTCCATAGGGCCCCACATTAAGTCAGTGCTAAAAGCTAACTGTAGATTACATTTGTTTCCGAGCCGCCCACTGTAACTGTAGTTTCAAAAACATCTAAAAAAATACATTAATAATTCCCAGTGGCTTAGGCCTGGTGGGCCACCAGGCTTGCAATTCACTGGGAGAAACCATGTTATCAAGCTAGACGATCTGGCTACCCTTAACTTGAAGGTATCTACATAAGAGTGACATGACACTGTCATGAACGTGTCATAAACATTATAAACAAGTCATAAACGTTTATGAGATAACGCTTCTGTCATTAAATGTCATTCAGTTTGTCATGACAAGTTAGGGTTAGGGTTCATGTTTAATGATACCTTCAAGTAAAGTGTTACAGACGATCTACGTAGGGCTGCAGCTAACAGTTATTTTGAAAGTCGATTAATCTGTCGATAGTTTTCTCGGTTTATCGATTACTTGTTTGGTCTATAAAATGTTGAAAATGGTGAAAAATGAGGATCAGTGTTTCCCAAAGCCCAAGATGACGTCCTCAAATGTCTTGTTTTGTCCACAACTCAAAGATATTCAGTTTACGGTCACGGAGGAGAGAAGAAACTAGAACAATATTCACATGTAAGAAGCTCTAGATCTCAGGAATCCATTGGTACCAACAGGAAGGGTTCTAAAAAACGCTCCAAAGTTGGGCTACACTTTGACGAGGGAAAAACTGGCATGGCCATTTTCAAAGGGGTCCCTTGACCTGTCACCTCGAGATATCTGAATGAAAATGTGTTCGATGGGTACCCACGAGTCTCCCTTTTACAGACATGCCCACTTTATGATTATCACATGCAGATTGGGGCAAAAAAAAACAACTCAACTTAAATCTGCGTACATGAAAAAGAAATTGTTTAAACTTCATTTTATTCTTTTTTTATTTTAAAGATAATTTTTTGGGCATTTTAGGCCTTTATTTTTATAAGAGAGCTGAAGACATAAAAGGGAGAGAGGGGGGGGAATGACATGCAGCAGGAATGACATGCAGCAAAGGGCCGCAAGTCGGAGTCAAACCTGCGGGCGCTGCGTCTAGGAGTGAACCTCTATATATGGGCGCGCGCTCTACCAGGTGAGCTACCCAGGCGCCCAAACTTCATTGTATTCTGTGCAGCTTTGTGTTCAAAATCAAACTTAATTTGCAGCAAGAAATATCAGGTTTTCCAGTAAAGAGTGATATTATATATTCCCAGGAAGTTTAAAAGTTATATTGCATAACGTTTTGATATTAATGAACGTCCGAAAAGAGGCATGACCCTCCCCAACAATTTATTGATGCCTTCTGTACTGGTTTTCGCTGTACAGATAGCCACTGTTTTTTTACAACCATGACATACATGACTTAACCTCTGCTCTCTCATCTTACACATCACACTCCACCAAGATGGTGGCCATTTCAGTAGATTTACTCATTTTAAGTCAAAAATGACCTGCAGTTTTATTTGACAGCCAGTGTGTTCAATGAGCTTACAACACCTCAGCGGTTCTTCAGAGCTCATTAAAAACTGTAAAAACGTGACATGGCTTGCGTCATGTGGATGCGTCGACAGTGTTGTTGTCATTACTTATAATAATTACTTCTATTGCGTTCCATTTGGGGGTAAAGGTACTTTATTGTCACATAAACATATATGTCGCAAAATTCATTCTCTGCATTTAACCCATCCCATAACTTCCATCCCTCAAGGGAGCAGTGGGCAGCCATTTACAGCACCCAGGGACCAACTCCAGATCTGAGCCAGTGCCTTGCTCAAGGGCACTGACTGGAGAACCTAGAATATGTTTTTTGATGGTGGGGGAAACCAGAGCACCCAGAGAAAAGCCACGCAAACGTGAGGAGAAGATGCAAACTCAACACAGAAAGGCCCGGAATAACCTGGATTCGAACCTAGAACCTTCTTGCTGTGAGGCTACAGTGCTAACCACTGGCCACCATGCTACTCGGAAGTTGATTTTCTCTGAGGTCAATGTCGGAAACACGCCCGCTGTCCTCGGATATCCAAGCTCGGAACTCGGACAACCTCGCAGTACCCCCGAACTCAAAATCCAACATGGCTGCCGCGTGCATCAACAGTAGTGAAAGCTGTAGTAACGTACAGTTATTAGCACTCCTGTCTTATTTGTGTCTCACTAAATCGTCTCTATTTTGGTTGGTTTGTTATTGTTTTATTTAATTTTAATTCTCTTTGGAATCTTTTTTGTTATTTAGTTCTGTAAGCAGATATTGTTGTATTTATTTTCCTTTCTTTATTTCTTTTTTGTATATGTCATGAAATGTTTTAATATTGTCTGATTAAATGTTGTTTTGGACCCCAGGAAGGGTGGTAGCTGGTTGTTTAGGCGTCAGCTAATGGGGATCCTTATAATAAATACAAATACAAATACACACAGTCCTGTCTAACTTCTATGTGTGGACATGTTGCAACGCTGTTTGTATGTACAAAATCAGCGTAATGCGTTGTTATCAACTGGTCACTCAGGTGTGACGTCATTCCCAGCCCGGCTTCGAGTTCTGAGGTAAATGGAACGCACTATTAATGGGGGCGACAGAAACTAAGCACTGTAGCTTTAAAATTATGCAAAAACATTCAACCCTAGTAAACAAAAGGCTGTGACATCAGAACGCCAGAGAGGGAGCGGTGAATTTGCATTCTGAGGTCTGTACACGTCATGTGCTTGCACTTGGTTCAGAAGAAAAAGCCTGCAGCTGCCAGAGGAATGGGATTAAAACGAGACATGAATCGCTGGAGGGCTTTTTAAACCTGATCTGTGCTGCCGAGTCGACGCCTAAATGCCTCATTTTAGAGTACTAGATACCTGTGTTACATCCTCAAAGTTACCACATCTACATTCTTCCAGCACACAAGCATGAATCTTATTACGACCACCCTAATCAGTGTTGGGAGTAACGCAATTACAGTAACGTATCCCTTTTTGCTGCAACGCAGTAATATAACGCATTACTAATAAAATGTTGGTAATATTATACCGGTTACAATCTCAGTAACGCGAGTTACAACGCATTTTAACGCAACATTTAGTGGTGGTTGGTTTTTTGAACACCGCAAAACATTTCTTCACAGGAAAAAAAAGCTGAGTGTTATTTCCTGTTGCTGGATTCAATGGTTGAGATGACTGCAGGGACAGATACATTACATTACATACATACGCCGTACTTCAATATAACTGTAGGGTACTTTTAATTGAGTATTTTCATTTTCTTCTACTTGCCTATTGTAAGTTTTACGTCTCTATTTCTATAGCTTTAGTTACTTTACATATTCATATTAATTATACAAAATATTATGAATAATCTATGATGTATCAAAGTGGATAAAGAGGAGACTTTATTGATCCGGTGGTGAAATTCACAAGCTACCTGCCAAGTCAAACTTCTGCTGTTATTTTGGTGAAAGTAACGCAAAAGTAGTGTAAAGCATTACAATTCAGACAGTAATATTGTAATATAGCCAATTACTCTCAAATGACAGTAACTAATAATCTATAATGTATTACATTTCGGAAGTAACTTGCCCAATACTGATCGTAATGTCCAAAACGAGAGTTGTTTCTGACATAAAAAGCAGTGATAGACAGCTTTTTTGTACAGTTTGCAGATGATCTGTATCAGCGTTTTATTATTTACCTGATAACCGATAAAGTTAATGAATTAAAAAGTGGCTCAGCTCCAGCTCCGTGTCTGTCCCTCTGCTTCGGATTCATTCACCACGGAGTCTGACTTAATGTCCCCCCCCACCCCCACAACACTATCTGACTCTCTGCTATTATGTTCAAATGTTCACTGTAAATGCATATCGGTAGTACAGTTACCGTGACTCAGGTTGATGCTAGCGGGCTCAGGCAAAGCACTATTTTGGAGAGTGCTACTTGCCGACCTGTGGATGAAACCAAATCCCAAAAAATGACTCTTGAGAAATGGGTGGCAACTAACTGCAGACCTGTCAGCATCGTAGAGGACTCGGGTCTTAAAGACGTACTACGGTTGGCATGTTCTGAATTGTGCAATAATGACAGATTCACACATTTTTCTTTTGTTTACAGTAAATAAATAATAAACAAATACAAATCTTAAAGTCAAGTTCATAAAGTCACTTTCTTTGCATTCATTTGATTCCCAATCAAGATCCTCTGGTAAGAATGGCTTTCCATTGTTAATATGGACTTAAAAACTGTTCTGAAATGCTAAATAATAGCATTTTAATCATGTGATAAAACATGCGAGTAACTCTAGAAATTCAGCGATTAATCGCGATTAAAAACAATTAATCGTTTGACAGCCCTATTAAATACTAATAACCTTGTGGCTGGGTTAGCTCAGTTGATAGAGCAGGCACACACATGGAGGTGTATGCCTCGACGCAGACGGTCCAGGGTTCGAGTCCGACCTGTGCCTGTCCTTTCCATTAAAGGCTGAAATGCCCCAACAAAAAAAAATACTAATAATCAATGTCGAACTCTAATAAAAAGGTCTCTTATGTTGTTCATTTAACGCGGCGGCCGTACGGTGGGACAGGATGAGAGGAAGGTTTCAGTAGCCTCCCCATTGGTCAAAGCTTGTATGTGAGTTTTTAGGTTTTCACACACAAATAAAGCGAATGTGATTAAAAAAGATCACAGGTTTGATTCCCCCGGAGCGAGAAAAGGAAACTCTAACCTGCAGGAATGATCTCTGGATGACAGCAGCAGCTAAAAGCCTGCAGTAAAACGCTTTAACGCTCTCCAGGAACTGACAGTCGTCCGCCATCATTCAGATATTCCTTTCCCACTGCTCGCTCACTATCTGTCGCTGTGAAAGATGATTAACCCTGGGAGGCAGCAGGGGGAGGCGTTGGGGAGAGGAAACTGATTTGGAAGCAGCTGGAAAACGTTGGCAGGGAGGATGAATGAAACGTATCCTGCTCTAGGTCACGAAATGAAAAACAGTCGGGAAAGTAACGACTGTTTCCATTTGACATGTCAGAGGAAAGTACTGGGTAAAACCAGTGTTGGAAAAAGTACTCTGATCTTTTACTTTAGTAAAAATAGCAATTTCTTTAACATTGCGAGAGGGCATTACTTCATGTCTTATGGTCCCTGTGATAAGGTCCAGGAAATCGCATGATAACCTATGTGGGACTGCAGGGACCCAGGTTCCATTCAGCCCGAGATTATTAGTTCTGGGTGATGGGTCAGTCCTAAACGGATAGATTATTTTAAGAGGATGGAAGAATGAAGGGCTGCCGTCTATCCAGGAGTGGGTTAGTGAGATGGCTAGGGGTGGCAGCGTTTGAAAAAGATGTCATAAACGGGTTGCCAGGTTGTCTGTCTGCTCTAGAAAATGGAGCTAAGTGTAAATTCTTTCAGGAAGACTTCTAAAACTTCATCCACCTCTCTCCAGTCCCTCCAGAAAAAACGCGAAATTTTTTCAAATACGCCGCACTTTCGCTGCATAAATTGCCGATTTCCGCGCAAGATATGCGGGGCTTGCATGATTTCATAATCCCTGCATTTTCGTTGCAAAAAAGTCCCAAATATCTTAGCAGAAAGTTGAAAAATGTTGCGTTTACTTCACACAAGAGCAGCCATTTTCCCCTGTTGCCATGAGAACGTTATGCAGTGACGTTATGAAGTGACGTAATTACGCGACGTGAACATCATCTAAAAGCTGCAAACCCCGCGAAGAAGCCACAGTTTTTGCAAGTTCCCGCAATTTCATCACATAAAATTGCATAAATATCCCGCACATTCCATCACACTTTTTAAGAAAACGTGACGCATAATCGCATAAGGATTTTTGCCCGCAACAATCACAAAAAAACTCCTTTTCTGGAAGGACTGTCTCTCTCTTCTGATCAGCTGTTTCGAGGCGTTCACTTTTCAGTTAAACCAACCAGGATTGGACATATATTTCACGAGCCAATCACAGCATGGCATCCCTGCTTTAAATCTGTTTTTCTCGCTGTCAGTTATCATTTCAACCCTCCTCCTCCTCTTCCTCCTCCAGTCATCGTCACCCACGGCACCCTGGGTCCTCCTCCGGCAGACCGCTCCCGTCGGCTCCTTCGGTCCAGTCTTCGGGCTCCTTCACCACCACCAGTGTCTAGACTCCATCGGGGAAGGATATGTCTTGGCTTCTCTACCCCTTTAAAAAATATTTTTAATAACGATGGAGTCTAATCTCCAAAGACTACACACTGTACATTTCATATTGTGCATATGCACGAATAAATAAGTAAGTCTCTCCTGATTGAAATGGAGAAAGTACCTGAACTTTCTGGAGGACTCCTAAGAAGCTTTGTGCTGGAGAGAGACGTGTATGATGGGCTTATTGGCATTATTTGGTCTATTTTGTTACTATTTTGTTGTATGGTCTTGAATATTGTAGTTGTTAAAAAAATAAAACCTGTTAATCACAACATTGCGAGAGGGTATTTATGCTGCATTCATGTGATAAATGTACTTATTTCATTCCACCACTGGGTAAGTCTACTATGACTACTACTACTACGACTCATACAGCTTTATAAACATATCCTAGGAAGTAACTGACATGTAATTGCAATTCTGACTAAGTTTCCTGGAAAGAATGATGTAATATGGCCACTTCCAAAAAATATATAATAGAGACACTTCCAAATAATTAATCTAATGAATTTGTAGCTGAGCATAGAGAGTCTTCTGCTGAGCGCACATGCAAAAAATCTTTTTACGGATTTCCGTCTTTTGTTTTTCGTCTTGGATAGCAAGTGTGTTTTGTCTGGACACAGTGTTTCCAAAATGGATGATTGAGTTTGGTGGTGTTGTTTCTCTGGAGGTATTTTAATGGCCGCAGAGCAGAGTGTACTTTATCTCTTAGTCTGCATTCACCAAGGGGGTAAGCCAGCCTCCGCAAAGCATACCTACTATGGAGCCATTTTGTTGCTGACAAGCCATCACCTCCCGTTAGCATCCCGTTGACTGCCATTCATTTTGGCGCCACTTTGACAGCGAATAACTTTACATCTGAAGCGTTTAAAGACTCTATCCATTTTTTTATTTCTAAAGAAACACGACAATGTATAAAAGGCTCCATTACCTTGTAGCTCACGTTATGGCTCCGTACCAGACGTTTTTGTAAAAATAGGCTAACGATTGTGTCATAACCACGCGACTTACTGTCTCATAGTAGAGGAGTTACCGTATAGTACAGGAGAAGCTCTCAGGCAGTTTGGACTTCCATTAGCTGTTTAAGTGTAATTACTAATGTTAACTAGCATTTTAGTTAGCAATAATTAGCCTGTGTCCATGTTATCTCCTTACATATACCTACGCTCTCCGTACTGGAAACATCTCTGCCTCTATCGCTGCCACAAGGAAGTTTTAAAACCCTAAACACAAGCACTGAACTGCCCAGGAGTTTGTGGAACAGCTTTGTTCCACCCCCCCCGTCTCTTTTCTTTCTCTGTCTTTCTCCGTGAAATGAAGCTGCCTTCAAGTGCGGTCAGAAATGTCCAGATCTAAGCTATCTGATGGAAAACAGTAAGTGTGAAATAAAAAAATCTACTTGTGCTACATTGGAGGGGTTAAAACAGGACGTCACACAAATGAGCCATTTCACTGACAATCCCACCGCAAAACCCTGCGGCAAATTGCCGGATCTCCATAACAACAAGGTGATGCAACGACATTGTCAGAAGATCATGACAAACGGTTTCTCTGCTCTCTGATGAGATAAAACTTTGACATATTTTAACTATCGATCTGCCAGCTCCTGCAGCAGAATAAGGGAGGGGATCTTTTCTGAGGTGATGTTTCATTCAGCTTGTGTTATTATTTTAGGTCTTCATTTACCCACTATGCTTTGCTATCGACCACAGTTTGTTCTATCAATCATTTCGCCAAAGGAGGCGTCACCTTGTTGCAGCAGATCAATACTGAACAGCAGGCACACAGAACAAATGAGTCGAGGCGCTGTGTGTTGTGTTGTCTCGTTGTGTGCAAGTGTGTTAAGTGCTTTCAAAGTGAGAGAACACACACACACAAACACTCACACACACACACACACACACACACACACACACACACACACACACACACACACACAGCTGTGTTGTTAAAGTCTGCGTGGGCTTCTTCTTCCGCTGTGCGACAATGGAAAAAGTCAGTACTAACTTTAGTTTTGGTCAGAAATTAAATGTTGGAGGAGGAGGAGGAGGAGAGGATGAAGTGACTTCCTCCTGAGCCGACAAACCTCAAATCACATTTTCCAAACTCTCTGAGCGCACACACCGCAAGCCAAAAACACAGCATATATATCCATAATTTCTCCATTAAAACTGAACCAGGGTTTCACGCAGCACTTTGCAGTTTAGGCGGCCCACCTTAACAACACGCGCATGCCGCCTATATATAACTGCCATGTTACTCTGTCCTGTTTGAGTGGCTGTAATGTAGAAGTCGCACCAACACAGTCTGTAGGAAACAAGGTAACGGCGAGTTGTCAAGATAATAATAATAATGATAATAAGCTTTATTTGTACAGCACCTTTCATACACAGAGTGCAGGACTTGTCAGTCCCACCTGTGAAATCCCCCGACGTTGTAAACACATTTTCGATTAGATAGCTCACGTTTTGATGGTAGCCTACTAGCTCCAGTAACAACATATTTGCCTAGTGTTTATTTATTACTTGGATGGGGGTACTGTTCGGCTTTTCACAAGTTTAGACAGCTAGCTAACGCTACGCCGACGTTTTGCTAACGTTAGCGCAACAGCGTTAGCCTAGACAGTTAGGTAAATATTACGACTGCCTTTGGAGTTTCCTATATCTGCGTCCACGTTGTCAACTTAAGACGTGGCATTAGTGCTCCTTTTGTACCATAATTGTATTGAATGAAATGTTAAACTTCGCTCCTATGAGATGGGTGGATTTTTGTTACGTTACACACAAAGCTAACTGGCTATAGTTAGCCTGTGCGTATGCTAGCGGAATTAGCTAACGTTGCGTAGCCAGCCAGCAGCTTCGGCAGTAGTTTCGGCGAGCTAACCACGACAGCCAAAACATCCACAAGCGTCTCTATTTCAAACATCACTGCCGGTTGACTGCTTTTAGCAGCGGAGGTTGATTGTGGGCGACAATACTGTCGTGGTTAGCTCACCGAAACTACTGCCGAATGCCGAAGATGCTGGCTGGTTACGCAACGTTAGCTAATTCCGCTAGCATACATACAGGCTCACTATAGCCAGTTAGCTTTGTATGTAACAAAAACCCACTCCATCTCGTAGGAGCGAAGCTTAACATTTCATTCAATAAAATTATGGTACAAAAGGAGCACTAACGCAACATGTCTTATGTTGACAACGTGGATGCAGATATAGGAAACGCCGAAGGCAGTCGTAATATTTACCTACGTTAGCAAACGTCGGCGTAGCTAGCTGTCTAAACTTGTGAAAAGCCGAACAGCATCCCCGTCCAAGCTGTGTTTCACTTTCCCTCCAATATTATTATACACATAATAAAGACACATGGACTCGGTCGAGACCAAAAGCTATATTTTGCAACACCAGTGGCACAGACCGAGACCATAGACAGTGAACAGAGACGGGGCTTTCGTCTGTCGTCTTCATAACGTGACGTAATGCAATGCATTGTGGGGGAAAAGAAAATCATTGCAAACAGCTGTAAAATAGTACTACTTTTTCGTATTTTATTCCGTTTTGTGATATCCATTGTATTTGATGTTGTTGGGTAACAGTTTAAATGTTTATTACCAACAAGCAAATTGCGCAAATTCATTAGAAAATAAACCCTGCAACACAGATGGGTGCTTGAACAACGTGCTGCTGGGAGAGGCTCGTCAACAGTGCAGTTACGTTACGTTAACATACCGGACACCTACCGTATTCAGCCCCTTGTTCTGTGTGCTGTTGTGTAGTTTAATAACTTGCCTTTCCAGATTAAATGTCTGTTCCTGGTCTTGGATTTTGTTAAATAAATTTCTAAATAAGTGCGACTTATATGTTTTTTTCCTCTTCATGACGCATTTTTTGACTGATGCGACTTATACTCCGGAAAATACGGTACAGGGAAAAGAGCAAGGGGCCAAGACAGCTCCCCTGGGCCACACCGAAAGGCAAGTCATGCTTTACAGATACATGATCTTCTAGAATAACAACAAAATCTCTGCCGGTAATGTAGGTATGAAACCAGTTTAGTACATTATCAGAGAGACCCACCCACTTCGCAAGGCGTGAATTAGAATGGTATGATCAATGGTGTCGAATGCCCCACTCAAATCCAGAAGAATAAGGATTGAGACTTTGTTTAAGTCAGTAGCAAGTCTGAGATCATTGACTATTTTTACTAGGGCCGTTTCTGTACTGTGATTTGATCTAAACCCAGATTGGAATTTTTCAAGAATACTGTTTTAGTGAGGAAGGTATTTAGCTGATTACAGACAACTTTTTGCTCAGGAAAGGTAGGTTCGATATTGGCCTATAGTTACTCAGGATAGTATGGTCCAGATTTGACTTTTTAAGTAAAGGTTTCACAACAGCGGTTTTAAAAGCAGTCGGAAAAATACCTGTTTCTAATGAGGCATTTATTATCTTAAGAATAAAAGGGGCCAAACTGTCATATACATTTTGAGGAATCTAGTAGGGACTGGATCCAAAGCACATGTTGAGGAGCTGGTTTGAATTATAATCTTGCTAAGCTCTGATTGCGTAATAGTACTAAAAAATCTTAATTTTGGGGGGATGCTTTTGTGTGTACTGTCAAATGTATTACCTATATTGCCAATAGCCTACCTTACAGAAATTACTTTGTTTTTAAAGAAGTCTTCGCATCTTAAAGAAGATGCCTGACTTAATGTGTCACATGGTGTTTGATGTAGTAGCCTATCAATGGTGGAGAACAACATCCTGGAGTTTCCACTATTTTCAGCAATTACCTTAGAGAAGTAGATCCTTCTCTCACTCCGAACAGCTCTATTATAATTTGCTATTTTTTCTTTTAAAATGGCACGGTAAATACTAATGAACTTACTTTTTCTCAATGTTCTTTAGCTTTCCTACAGGATCTTTTTAGGTCATGGATATTTTCGTTCATCCAAGGAGTCAGTTTGCTACAGGGCCTTTTTTTGTCTTTAAAAGGAGCCACTCTATCAAGCAGGACACGTAGTTCACTATTGAAGGCCTCTACTATTTGGTCAATAGAATGATTTAAAATATCTGAATTTATGGAGTCTGCAAGACCTATGAACTGCTGTTCCGCTCTAGTGTCCAGGAACTGTGATTTAATTGTAGTTTCGGGATGAATTTATAATTCATTTAATATAACATTAAAAGATACACAATAATGATCAGACATATTTATATCGCTTACCAATAAGTCAGTGACTTCTATCCCTCTAAAAATGACTAGGTCGAGGGTGTTGCCAAGGTTGTGGGTGGACCCCGTAACATGCTGCTTTAGCTCTAAACTGTCCAATATATTAAGGAACTTGCTGGTTTTAGCATCAGTCGCCTTATTGATATGAATATTGAAATCACCATTTACAATTATCCGATCATAGCTAGTGATGATGAGCGACATAAGTTCAGAAAACTGGTCGAGGAAGCCAGTCCATAGTTTAGGAGGGCGGTATAAGGTCAGTAAGAGTATGGCTGGGTCAGCCCTTAGAGTGAGGGCAATATACTCGAAAGAAGAGAAATCGCCAAGATTGACTCTAATGCAGTTATATTTATTTGAGAAGATGGTGGCAATTCCACCCCCTCGTTTACCCTGTCTAATAGAGTGAAAGAAATTATAATTTGGGGGACAGGTTTCAACAAGAACAGCTGCGCCGTCCGTAGTCAGCCGGGTTTCAACAAGAAACAGAAATTCCAATTGTTTTTCACTGATACAATCATTGATTGCAAAAGTTGTAGTAGTGAGAGTGCCTATATTTAGTAGACCCATGCTAGCTGAAAGTGCATCTGGCTTTAAAGGAACATGCTGAGGTATGGAAAGAATATTAGTTAGGTTTCTAATTTTGAAATTGCCTTTTCTTTTCACTATACGCTGGGCAGAAATCAACGTTGGAATAGAGCCATAAGCGTGTGTTATGTTATTACATGAAGCAGCTTGACCTATGGTAGCAGCAGTGCTATATGTTACCCTGTGGACAACATTCTCAGATCCATCCACATGTACAGTGTCATTTCAAATAATACCTGGGGGGATGAATCTGTGATATTTGTATCAGTAGTGCATTTTATGTAGAGAAGATTGTTTTTATAAACCCTATTAACTGTGTAATGAGGACAGAAGGCCCTATCTGTGACAACAGTCTGAATGGAGAGATGGACCGGAGGTGGTGTTGATGGCAAGAGAGTACAGTAGGGGGAGCTAGTGCTGCAAAAAGCATCCATAGCTGATACCAGAGAGGGTGAAAGGGATTTCAGGGTATGTGTGTGTTGTGTAAATAGTCAAATCGTATGGTGAGGACCGCACAGCACGCTGGACGTTAGCGGCTAGCACCTGCGAGCCCAGCCCGTTAGGGTGAAGGCCATCTCTCATAAAGAGAGAATATCGATCCCAAAAAAGATTAAAATTGTCAACGAAATTAACCTTGTGTGCTCCACATGCAGACTGAAGCCAGTTGTGAAGGCTAAAGACTCTGCTGAAGCGACCGGCACCGTGGCCCAGTGTGGGAATGGGACCTGAGATAAAAACAGATTTGCCACATTGTTTAAAAAGTTAAAAAGTTGGCTAAAATCTTTTTCGGTCAGTTCCGACTGTTGGCAGGCTGTATCGTTGGTTCCCACGTGGACAATGATCCTTTTTATGGAAGTCGGGAGTAAAGGTAATAGATCCCGGAGTTTGACAGTGACCGTAGCACCGGGGAGACAGCGTGTAGCTGCATTGAAAAAGCGTACACTCCGGATAATGGAATCACCGATGATCAACGTAGTATGGGGAAAGAGCGGATGGAGACTGCGTGCTAAAGATACCACCAATCACAACAGAAAGAACATTTGCTGGCGGTGAGTGTAACTGCCATTTATTCACATTTAAAGGGACAAATCGCCATTTCACCATCGCGTGTGCGTCGGAGTTTGTCAACAAATGTGTGGCAGCTGGGGCATGCCCGGGCAGAGACGGGGTGAGTGGACTTACCGGAGTGTTGGCATACGGTGGGCAGAGAGCATTTATATATGTTTCTCTGTCCTGTTCTTCACATCAGTGAGGCTTTCTTCTCTCGTTTCAACGAAGTGAATACATGACGAAGAGACTGGAACTATCCATCACCTCTCGCGCGTGGATTCTCAACGTCCCGGCTGTTGCCCGGTCTTGAGACACAGCTGTTGTCTGTTTTTTTTTTAATCACTACACGCGGTTCACAATACACGGTTAGTTAGCGTAGTTAACAGTGAAGCTATGGGCTGAGCTCGGTTATCTCAGCACAGTTTGTTTTGGAGAAGAGTTGTCGGGCAAAGTGGAAGAGAGCATGTCACGGAGGAGAATGGGAGCAATGCCAGTAAAAAACACTTCTTTTGAAAATAGTTTAATGAGCTTAAAATTGCACATTGCAACTGTTATTTCGAAAAGCTGGTTATTTATTAATTATTTATTATCATTTAAATTTAATATTTAGTGTGGTGTGTAGTACAGAGTCTGTACGTAACAATATTGGAGATGTATTTGAAAGATAGAGACAGCTTAGAGCCCAAAAGGACGCAGAGTTGGCTAATTTCCTCCTGAACAGCTAAGCATTAGCTTCAGGCTATTTTATCACAGCTACAAGGGACGGGCATTTTATGTCATTTCAACATTCGTGTATTCACATTAAATTATACAGCTCGAGTACCCGAGTTGGTTACTCACAAAAACACAATTGAGACACAGCCAGTAAAGTGATCCCGACTGGTCCTGGCTAACACCACCATGCTAACCCTGCTAACGTTACCAGAGGACCAGGCCAGAGGGCCACGACTGTTTACAACGTGTAGCCTGTTCAGCGGACGTAGCCGACAACGGTGAGTTATTTGAAGCCAAGAGAGGGGGGCAGTAAATCGGAAAGAGAGGACCGTGAGTTTGCAGTGTGTTTAGCAGCTTAGCTGCACCATATGAGGAAAATATCTAATTGGGATTATTTTGACTGATATTGCGATATGATTCACAATATTGGAGGGAATGATCATTTTTGTATCATTATTCTCATCTTCATTGAAAAAAATAAATAAATGATTGGAGTGTGATTTTTTTTGCGAGGATCTGTACCAAACAAAGATTTTTTCTTTAATCTGTAGGATATGATTGGGATGTCTCTGCAGCACCACAACAACACTTTATTTTAGAATGGTTAGACACATATTTTGCCTTTCAAAATATATTGCGCTCCCCTGCGATTTGGACATTGCACTAGTTCATATTGCGATTTCGATAAAATTGCAATTAATTGAGCGATTGTTGCCGTAATTCTAAGCCAATGAAGTGTATTTCAGTCGGGTGGAAAAGGACGGCAAGATAGTGGTATTTTTAGCGGTTCCTACTGTAATTCTAAATCAAGGAAGTACGTCTGTCCGTTGGTGGAAAAGGACGGCGAGGTTGTTGTGTTTTTAGCGGTTCCTACCGTAATTCCAAGCCTAGGAAGTGTGTCTGTCAGTTGGGTACAGAGCTCTGCGTGAGCACGGGTTTTTATGACTGTCAATCTAACGTTAGCTACTCCGCTGTGCTGTGGAGTAATGTCTGGCTATGTGAGACAAGCGTCTAGCAACATTGTTGTGGATGCTGCGGTCTCAGCCTGGCAACCTCCGTGAACTTCGAGTCTGGGGAGGAGGGGGGCAGGGGAGACTACTCTCTCCAGTATTTTGAATTTGTACTGCAGTAACTATTTTAAACACTAGCTGTCAGTATTACATATTGCACCTTTAAAATGCCAAACCTCTTAACACGGCAGACAGCAATTTGTAGGGGTGTAGGAGGAAAGGGGGGGAGAGAGAGGGGATGCCACGCAGCAAAGGACAGCATCTTTAAGATGCGCCTTTATTTTGAAATTCCCACTTTCTATTTATTATTTTTATTACCAAGAATGTTTTTTTTTTCCATTTAAATGGCTGGAAAATCTCAGTAATAAAATTGTCAAATCATATTTCAGTTGCTTTTTCTGAGTTGATATATGTAAAGGATTGTGTTAAATGGGCATGATATCATCTCATATCGTCTTGCAGGCCCCTGAATCAAATCAAAATCATATCGTGTCAGACTTTGTGATATCAGCTAATATCTTATCGTCGTCCAAAGCATCAATATAATATTGTGTTGTGATGAAACTTGTGATTTTACACCCCTAAGAATGTTTAAAGTGGACAAGAAACAGCCAGATAATCAAAGAGATGTGTACGTATGTGTTGGAGCATATTATGAAAAGAAATGACATAAAGTACACTACCGGTCAAAAGTTTGGGGTCACTTAGAAATGTCCATTCCACTCCATTACAGACAGAATACCAGCTGAGATCAGTTGCATTGTTTTTTTTAACCAGGGCAGCAGTTTTCAGATGACATTATGTGCTTACGTAATTGCAAAAGGGTTCTTGACTGTTGTAGACAGAAGTGGCTGATCTTTAATGCAATATCTACATTCTCCATCATCAGCAACCATTCATCCAATGGTCCAAAGGCCCATTCTGTTTACTAACTGATATCATTTTAAAAGGCTAACTGAGAGAACTGTAAGCACATAATGTTATCTGAAAACTGCTGCCCTGGTTAAAAAAACAATGCAACTGATCTCAGCTGGTATTCTGTCTGTAATGGAGTGGAATGGACATTTCTAAGTGACCCCAAACTTTTGACCGGTAGTGTAATTACACGTTAAATTATAATAGATTTATGGTTGGAACTAAGGTATGCTTTCGCTCTGGCTCGCCGCCATATTGCTGACACATCACTCACTACGTTGTTCGGTTGGTAGAGTTGGAAGTTGAATGCAGCAGTCACAGTTTGTATTTCTAGAAGAGAAAGTATGTTGTATGCTAGAGAAAAGATAGAAAATAGGGCAGAAGGTGAAGCCGAAACCTATAATACTTTAAGAGTGGGAGACCATCTTGTAAATGATGCTAACTATATCCAGTGTTTTGATTTCCACTTTAAAGTTGTACAACCTCATCATGATCCCTGAAGCAGAGATCGTAAATCAGTGACAGGCATGCAAAACGTGGGCCAGGAACCACCTGGCAAAGAGGAACTCACAACACACCAATTTGCATGCAACATGACAAGTAAATCTCGCAAGTCTTTTCTGCCCAGTTGGATGAAGGAGTTTGGGTTCGTTGCAAGAGGAGACCGAGCTGTATTTGCATTTTTCTGTAAAAATGTTGTGTGTCAAATCAAGAGGGCAGTGTCACGAAGCAAAGTCGCTCGTTTTTGCACCCCCCAAAAAAAAAAAAAAACAACAGCTGTGACTTTTCAGAGGGCTTTGCAAAATGTGGCAAACCCTTCACAGGTGGGGAGATAAAGGAGACTTTGTGTGAAAATGTGAACAGTTTCTTCTCTCCTCTGCAGGGGGGTAGCACAGAATTCTGGGCCCTGTAGAAAGGCATTCTCTATGGGCCCCTCCTCCACAGCTATTCATTCTAGCATCTTTCTGGGTACTCAGTCCCCTTTCCACCCCCAGTCCGACAACCCTGCTCCTCTGTGACAGTAAATTGAATATATTTGAGTTGTGGACAAAACAAGACATTTTAGGACATCATCTTGCGCTTTGAGAAACACTGTAATCGCTGTCGCAGTCGGCTGACAACTGAGCATTCAAAGTATCATTTTATTGTCATTGTGATATCAACTGGCACAATAAACACATTGCGAAAGGCTGTGACATTTATATTTCATATATTTATCGCAAGTAATATCGTTATTGCGATATTCAACGTTATCATATATGGCATATTTTCCTAATAGAGACCAGAGTGGAGAGCCCACTTTACATTCTACTTATTAGTAGCACATCACAACATGCTGTTGTATGTGTCAATGAGAGACTGAGAGAGCCTAAAACTCTATTAATATTACTATTATTATAAAACAAAGTCAAACTAAATCAGTGCATGAATACTAGGGCTGTGTATTGGTAAGAATCTGGCGATACGATACGTATCACGATACATGGGTTACGATTCAATATATTGCAATATATTTCGATACTGTGCGTAAGGGCGATATATTGGGATTTTAAAGTATCATTTTAGAAAAACTAATATTTAAAAAAAGACATGATGTTCATGAAAGT